>NW_024097232.1:0-50806 GCF_016545835.1 Crotalus tigris
CCCCTTAGGAACAAATACCCCTATCCAGCATCCCTAGGTCTCAAAATCTGACTGGGGATTATGGGAATGGTAGCCTAACATGTTCAGGGAACCAGGTTGGGGTGGGAAAGCTGTTCTAACCCCCCCCCCCGCGCGAAGCTTTGGAATGACGGAAAAGAGGACAAGTCCTTTCTTTGCTCCCTCCTTCGGTTTCCTGCTAGGACTTTAAGGTCTCAGAAAGTCTCCACCAGACAGAGCGCCTTCTGCCCATTTCAGTTCAGAGGGCTTACTTAGGGCGACACGCCCGCAAAGTCAACGGCACTTTGAGACCTCCCACCTCTTTTGCCAGGCCTTTCAACCCCGAAATTTCGCCTGACGCCCAGCAGGAACCACGCCCGCGCGCCGAACGAAAAGCATGTGCAAGAGAGCTCCTCGGATGTCCAGAAGCATTCAAACAGCCCGAAGCTTACCATTTGCGGTGTGGTGGTTTCTACGCGTGTGGGGGGAAAGAGGCGGCACTAAGAAGCTTGGAGAAATGTAACTTGCGGAAGAAAGTTGATTCTCTCCCCACCACACGCTCACGTTTTAACTAACGCGGCTGGGTGAGGGAAAGGTTAACGGATGAAAATGTTCTTCAGTGCAAACACAGATATTCTACGTTAACGGGTAATGATCGGGGTTTGCAAATATCCCCCCAAAATGTCCCTCCCCCAAATATCCGCAAAAATAGGGATTTGCTTATTTATTGCTTGATCGCCCTTTCTCTGAAAGTGGGGAGTGGGGCGAGCAAGCGTCAAAACGTTTGCTCAGGAGTCGACTTCTCCCGAGCCGAGTAGCCTGAATAGGTACTCACCGGGCGGAATTTCAAGAGGCGAGGTGTCCCGGAATAAAAAGGTTCCGCGAGGCCAGCGAATATCCCATGGTTGTTCCAAAAGCTGTGCAGGAGCTTTCCGAAAGGGTCGAGATCTGAAAGCGGTAGGCAAAAAGCGCTGGGCCCCCGGCGAGACGGTAGCCGCCACCCTCCAACGATTCCTCAACGGCCAAGAGCCCCAGCTTTGACAAACCGCGCTCTACATATGTGTCTTTGCCTCAGTGTGCGCGCTCGAGCGCGTGCGCGTTGCAGCAACGAAAGAGAGAAGCCCGCGAGCCTTCCCAAAAGCGGGGAAGGAAACCGCAACGACTAATAACAGTAGTAGGGATAATAATAACAACAGCAAGTAATAGAGAGGGGATCAAGCCGTCGCAAAAAAAAATTTAAAGGGCAGGAAACCCGATCTCGCAGATTTGCTTGGACGGTCTCTCTTAAGGCAAAAAAGCAGGTGGACGATCTAAAGATTCACTTGAGGAAACTGGCGAAGTCGAAAGCTTGGACACTCCGGACAAAGAAAAAAAAAAGAAAGATAGAAAATGAGCACCCAAAAGAGCCGGCGGGGTGAACTTTGGTCCCGGAGACAAGGTGACACACGGAGAGAACTAGTCGAGGAGGCTGGACTCATCCTGATAGATATAAGCGGCGGAGGTGCTTTAGGAAGCTGGTAACTGGGGAGGATCCAATAAGATTCGGGAGAAACGGAGGGTGGGGGATGCGTAGGCAGAGGGTAAACCTCTCTCTCTCTCTCTCTCTCTCTCTCTCTCTCTCTCTCACACACACACACACACACACACACACTCACACACACACGCCCTGCACAACTCCTTTCATCCCACACCGACCCTCCTTTGCAGGTTGCAAAAGAAGCGCTATATGCTCAACCGCTGCCCCTCCCCCCCGTTTGCTTTGGGCGCAACTGAAGGAGCCTGTCTTTCCCCCTCAAGAATCGGAAGGTGCGCTTGAAACTCCGGTCTCCAGGGTCTGAAGGAACCTTGTTCTGCTCAGATGCGACACACAAACTCTCTCTCTCTCTCTCTCTCTCTCTCTCACACACACACACACACAGGGGGGGGGCACAAATCGGGCCCCGCTTTTTCTGATTGATTTTATTTTACTCCGAAGTTTACAAGACCGGGGGCGTTGTGAAGGAATTTGCTGCTGGAAGAGCGGAGGAGGAGGAGGGAAAGGAAAAGGCTGATCCCTCGCCGGCGGTGAGTTCAAGCAAAGCTGAAGGTAAGCTGAGGGAAAGGAAGGGAAAGATGGCTCAAGAATCGGCGGGAATCGGAGAGAGAGTTGATGGATCTCAGCTGTCTCCCCCCCCTTTCTCTCTCTCTCTCTCTCTCTCTCTTCCGCTTGTTTCCCGGTGCTCACGTGACGTCTCGGCTCCGAAGAAAGCGCGGCGGAGCCGCTGCTACTCCCAGCACGTGCGAATCTCCTCGGACCCCTCGCTCGCTTCGCCTGTGAGATTCCACCTCGCTTTCTAACCGCGTGTGTGCGCCAGGCGTCTGTACCCGCGCCCCATATTATTTATAAAAGCATCTAGCTGTATGTATGGGGAAGCTTGCGGAGATCTGAGAAGGCGGACGAACGGCAAGCAGCCTGCCTTTCTCGCTCCTCGTGCCACGTGCCTCTCTTTACCACCTTGCCTCGTGTCAGAGAAGAAAAGGGGGGCTGCCTTGGCTTCCATTCCCCCCGTTCCCCCGATTGTATTTCGGTTGACTCGGAAACGAAGCCCCCGCATATTCCCCCCCTCCAGGGTTTAGAAATACCACTGGAATCTTTCTTATAGAGTGGTTGAGGATGGGGAAGGCGGTGCAGGCTCCTTGAGCAGTGATTTTTTTCCCCCAGACGCTAAGATAATTCGATGATCATCACAAAGCTTTGGGCACTGTGATCTTCCCCACACCTGCCCAGTTTTATTTATGCTTTCTTTTAGCTTGGATGTGTCCAAATTTTTAAAGGAATATTATGGGAAGAATCACAGCATGGAGTTAACAGTATTGAGAAAGCCTTCATAGCATAGAGAGGACCTATTTTATTTTATCTCCCTAGTTATCCTTCTGCATTGATTTGTGTTCTTCCACTCCCCCTGCAGGGGAGTGTATTTCCACACCTCCTGCAGGGGCCCATTGCACACTTCACATTATTTAAATTTGTACCCTAATCCATCTCTCTTGCCTATTCACTCACTTTCTGCCTGCTGCAGTTTGAGAATGTATAATTTTCAGCACAAAAAAAGAAAGGAAGAAATGACTCTGCAGATTCTTATTCTTTTCATCCAAGTCTGCTTGCTCCTTAGAAATCACCAGGGGATTCACATACAGAGCCTGCTTATGATTCAGCTTCCAAGAGGAGAGCTTTCCACTTTTCAGCACACACCTTCATAACAATGTGAGCCCTTGAGAGCTAAACAGAAGTCTGCAAGTTCTATGCAATGCCCACATGAATGTATTTGGAACTGTAGTTTAAAATAAAAAGGATAAAACAAGCAAAATTAATGAACTGTAACATATTAAAACCTTATAGCCATTATTCTGGTAATATAAAAATTAGCATAGGGCTGAAAGGGACCTTGGAAGCCTTGTAGTCCAGCCAAGGCATCCCATACCAAAGAAATAGCCATCCAACCTTTGTTGAAAATCTCCAGTAATGGAACGCTACTCCCAAGAGGCAGACAACTCCACTGCTTACTAGCTCACAAGGTCAGGAAATTCCCCCTTATTTCAAGTATGCATTTCTCTAAATCTTCTACCCATTGGTTTTTGATGTACCTGCAACCTCTTCTCTCTGCAATCTGTTTATTAGAAGATTGCTATCATTAACTTTAGCATTTTTTTCTTTAAGGTAACCGTATCCAGTGGAAAAAGAAATTAACTACACAGGAGGTTCCAACTACAGATAGTCCTTGACTTATAACAGTTCATTTAGTGATCGTTCAAAATTGCAGCAGCCCTGAAAAAAGTGACTTATGACCATTTTTCACACTTAGACAGTTGCAACATCCCCATGGCCACATGATCAAAAATCAGATGCTTGACAACTGTTTCATATTTATGAGAGTTTCAGCTTTTGTGATCAGCTTCTGACAATCAAAGTCAATGGGGAATACAGATTTACTTAACAACCATGTTGCTAACTTAACAAATGCAACAATTCGCTTAACAACTGTGGATAAAAAACTGGTAAAATGGGGTAAATCTCACATGTTTCACTTAACATAAATTTTGGGCTCAATTATGGCCATGTGTTCTTCATAGGTTTATGAAAAGCCAGTCACCATCTCTGTTCCTCTTGTCTGCATTTTTTCCAGTTTCTCAGCATCCTTCTTGTAATAAGCAAAGGTGCAATCTGATTAGTACATCATAGTTATCAATTCTGGTGATGTTGGTATTATACCTCTGTAGATGCAGTCTAAGATTACATCTGCTTTTCGGCAGTTGTAACACACTGCTAGCTCATGCTTAATCTGGGATCTGTCATGATACTTAGCTCAATTTTTAAAAATACTATTACTGAGTCAGATACACATATCTTATACCAGTACATTTCTCTTTCCTAGGTGCAGAACCCTACATTTCTCATTACTGAGCTTCCTTTTGTTGGAAAAGGTACAACACCCTTCAGGGATTCAAACTGGGGAGGATATATATCTTATCTGTTGGGTCTATATTTGCCTCACCCAACAGATAAGATATATATCCTCCCCAGTTTCTGCTGACAGGAGTAAGGGGAAACCTGTGGCTCAAAAAGATAATACAGCTGGCTAACATGCAAGCTGCCCAGGTTCGAATCCCTGAAGGGTGTGACTAGCTGATGAGAGCAAATGAGCCTGAAATAGCTCTACTAGTCTCCCACTAACTCTTTGCCAGCCACAAATTTTGAACAGATATATATATATATATATATATATATATATATATATATATATATATATATATATTTGTTTTCTGAGGTTTTCGCGGGTATTTGTATGTAGGTCTTTGGTTGTTTGGGTTTTCTCCCGCGTAAAATTGGAAGTGTCTTGACGACGTTTCGACGAAGTCCCATTCGTCATCTTCAGGCTGGTGTTTTCAGCTTCGTGCTTTGAGCAGCAATGTGTGGTCTTAGCTGTTTCTTCCTTTTAACTGCCAGTGGGGGTATGAACTGATTGGGTGGGAGCTTGGCTGTGTTCTGATTGGGTGGAGGTGTGTTCTGAATGGTTAGGGGGTTGGCTGTGCTCTGATTGGCTGGGGGAGTGTTCGTTTGGTTGTGCTCAGGTTAGTCTGAGTTGCAGAGGGGTTTGAGATTTTGGGCTACCTTGCTATTTTTTGGCTTTGCGTTCGTGGTCATGCTTCCTCTTCATGGAGGGTGTCAGTTTGCTTCATGTATGGATTGGAGGGGTTTAAAGTGGCTAATGATGCAGCTGTGGTCTGGCTTCTGGTTTGTGGTCGTGCCTTGTCATCGGTGTGGCTTTGGGTTTGTTTTTTGCGTGGATGTGTGGTGGTGACCTCCTGTGTGGTTTTTGTGAGTGTGGGTCTGGTATCATTTTTTGTGTTAGGGAGTCGTTTGCAATAAGGGCGGGTTTCTAAATGGCTGGTAGGCGGGAGGTATCATCTTGCTTGTTCATGCTGTGTGGGCGTTTTTCTATCTCAATGGCTTCTCTGATTATTCTGTTATTAAAATGTTCACTTTTGGCAATGGTTCTGGTATTTTTAAAGTCAATTTCATGTCCTGGGCTTTAAGGTGTTGGACAGGGAAGATGTTGGTTCCTCTTTTTTGACTGAGTTCTTATGTTCTTCAATGCGTGCACTTATTCTTCTGTTGGTTTGTCCGATGTATGTGGTGGGACAAGTGGTGCATGGGATTTCGTATACTCCTTGATTTTCTAATTCAATTTTATCTTTGGGGTTTCTAAGGATGGTGGATATTTTTCTGTTTGTGCAGAATGCTGTTTTGATGTTGTGTTTATGGAGGATCTTACTGATTCTGTCTGTGGTGCCTTTTATGTATGGGAGGAGGGCTTTGCCGTTTTCTTGTTCTTTGTCTTGGATTTTAGTGGGGGTTTCTTTTTGGATTAGGTTTGTAATCTTATTTCTATGGAATCCATTGGATGTTAGTACATTGGTGAGAGTGTGTAGTTCGGGTTTTAGGTGTTGTTCGTCAGCTAAGCGTTTTGTTCTGGAGATGAGTGTCTTGGCTACAGAGTTGATCTGTGCTGGGTGGTGGTGTGAGAGAGCGTGCAGATAGCGGTTTGTGTGTGTTTTCTTCTGGTAGATGGTGTGTCCTAGGGAGCCATTGGATTTCTTGTAGACTAAGACATCCAGGAAGGGAAGTTGGTTGTTAGCTTCTGTTTCCATGGTGAACTGTATTTTGGGGTGTAGGCTGTTGAGGTGTGTGAGGAAGTTGTCCAGTTTTTCTTTCCCATGTGGCCAGATTATGAAGGTGTCGTCTACATATCTGAGCCAGAGTTTGGGTTTGTGATCCGATTTTTCTAGAGCTTGGGTTTCAAAGTGTTCCATGTAGAGGTTGGCAATGACAGGTGAGAGGGGTGATCCCATGGGTGCTCCTTCTGTTTGTTTGTATTTTTGTCCATTATAGATGAAGTATGTGTTGGATAGGCAGTGGTTGGTCAGATCTAAGATGTGTTTGGGGGGGTTATATTTGTTTTGAATAGCTGTCAAGGCTTCTTTGATAGGCACTTGGGTGAAGAGGGATATGACATCGAAGCTCACTAGTAGGTCGCTGGGCTGTAAGCTTTGTTTCTTTATGATCTCTATAAACTGGAATGAGTTTTTTACATGTGAGGTGATGGATTCTGCATAGGGCTGTAGTTGTTTGGCGAGAAATTTGGCTAGGTTTTGTAGAGGTGAGCCTATGGAGCTGACTATAGGTCTGAGTGGGGTTCCTTCTTTGTGTATCTTGGGGAGACCATAGAGTTTGGGGCATCTGGATGATTTCTCTCTGGGAATGATTCTTTGCTGGATCTCTTCGCTAATGGGGGAGGCTTTTATTTTGGATCTGGTGGTTTTTTCCAGGTAGGTGGTGGGATCTGTATTTAGGGGTTTGTATGTGGAGTCTTGGAGTAGGTTGGTTAATTTGGTTTGGTAGTCAGATGTGTTCATAACCACCGTGGCGTTGCCCTTGTCTGCTGGTAGGATTATTATGCTGGTGTCTTCTTTCAGGTTACGTAGTGCTGTCTGTTCCTCTTTGGGTAAGTTGCTTTTGGGTGGCTTGCTGGTGCAGAGGATGTTGGTGATTTTGAGTCTGATTTTGTTAGCGTCATCGGGGTTGATTTTGGTCAGGCTGGTTTCAACTCCACATATAATGGTTTCAGTGGGGATGTGTTTGGGAGCGACTGCAAAGTTGAATCTTTGGAAAGGACATTGGTTTCGGCTTTGGTGAGGATCCTATCTGAGATGTTATGCACTGTTTGTTTCATGTGTGGCTGTGAGGGAGGAGGGGTTTGTTTCTGGCGTTCTTGTAGTCTTCGGAGTTTGTTGGTGTGTGTATCTGTCTTGAGGGTGGTCTGTGTTTCAGCTCTCCAGACGGCGAGTTGTTTGGATTTGTCCCAAAGTGCGGGGTGGATCTTGTTGCTGAGTTTGAGGTGGAGTGTGAGGAGATCTTTGTTAATTCGGTCTAGGAGGAATCTGTTTGTGTGAAGTTCATTTCTGATTAGGGCCAATTCTGTTCTTTTCAGGATCCGTTTGGTGGCTGCAGAGTTGGAGTGGAATTTCAGTTGGAAACATGTGGGGATTAGTTTTTGATCTCGGCAGTTACGTAGGAATGCGAGGTCACATAAAATGGAAGCTCTTTGGACTTCAAGTTTTTCATAGGTCCTGGTCAGATGGTGGATTTCCTCCCCGTAGAGGTTCGATATTTGTTTTCTGAGGTTTTCACGGGTATTTGTATATAGGTCTTTGGTTGTTCGGGTTTTCTCCCGCGTAAAATTGGAAGTGTCTTGGCAACAGCACAGATCAACTCTGTAGCCAAGACACTCATCTCCAGAACAAAACGCTTAGCTGACGAACAAAACCTAAAACCCGAACTACACACTCTCACCAATGTACTAACATCCAATGGATTCCATAGAAATAAGATTACAAACCTAATCCAAAAAGAAACCCCCACCAAAATCCAAGACAAAGAACAAGAAACGGCAAAGCCCTCCTCCCATACATAAAAGGCACCACAGACAGAATCAGTAAGATCCTTCATAAACACAACATCAAAACAGCATTCTGCACAAACAGAAAAATATCCACCATCCTTAGAAACCCCAAAGATAAAATTGAATTAGAAAATCAAGGAGTATACGAAATCCCATGCACCACTTGTCCCACCACATACATCGGACAAACCAAGAGAAGAATAAGTGCACGCATTGAAGAACATAAGAACTCAGTCAAAAAAGAGGAACCAACATCTTCCCTGGTCCAACACTTTAAAGCCACAGGACATGAAATTGACTTTAAAAATACCAGAACCATTGCCAAAGTGAACATTTTAATAACAGAATAATCAGAGAAGCCATCGAGATAGAAAAACGCCCACACAGCATGAACAAGCGAGATGATACCTCCCGCCTACCAGCCATTTGGAAACCTGCCCTTATTGACAAACGACTCCCTAACCCCAAAATCTTAAACCCCTCTGCAACTCAGACTAACCTGAGCACAACCAAACAGAACACTCCCCCAGCCAATCAGAGCACAGCCAAGCCCCTAACCATTCAGAACACACCTCCACCCAATCAGAACACAGCCAAGCTCCCATCCAATCAGTTCATACCCTCACTGGCAGTTAAAAGGAAGAAACAGCTAAAACCACACATTGCTGCTCAAAGCAAGAAGCTAAAAACACCAGCCTGAAGATGACAAATGGGACTTCGTCGAAACGTCGCCAAGACACTTCCAATTTTACGCGGGAGAAAACCCGAACAACCAAAGACCTACATACAAACACCCGCGAAAACCTCAGAATATATATATATTCATATTCATATTCAAATTTCTTTTTTGTTGACAAAGAGTTAAAGAGTTAAATGGGAGACTAGAATAGCTATTTCGAGCTATATCTGTCTCAGTGTTTCTTAACCTTGACAATTTTAAGGCATATGAACTTCAACTCCCAGAATTCCACAGCCAGCAATGCTGGCTGTGGAATTCTGGGAGTTGAAATCCACATGCCTCAAAATTGTCAAGGTTGAGAAACACTGATCTATCTTATCACTCAATGACTAGAGCGCAAAAACAGCTAGGTTTATAAGGAAACTCTCCAAACTCCCAGCTTTTACTCTGATGATGTCGGCAGGAGACCGACAAAAGCTCAGGTAGCAGACAGATGTTTGTATAACAAATGGTTATACAAAGAAACAATAAACAGCTGTTTTTATATTTATCCCGGTGTTCGAAGTTTTTATACTCTTAATATGAATGTGCCTGGGATTCAAATTTTTAAAATATACACACACACACACACACACACACACACATACATACATACACACACACAGACACACACATATACATACTGTACATACACACAAACATATATTTGTAAACTAATCTCAGTCTCCAAATCTTGTTTGTGAAATTAGACATTACAAGTTTTATACACGCTCTGTCTTTTTATGTCTCATGCACACACACACACACACACACACACACACACACATATATATTAAGCTATAGATAGTATCAGACACTGGAGATGAGTGTCAGATTGCTAAAGCAGCCTTGTGCAGTCATAGTGCAAACTCTCCCTTTTGTACATGTATCACTTCTGATGTATGAACAACTGGGGAAATACATTGGTGTAGTTTTATAATTTAATGTGGATTTTGAAAAAAAAATCAAATCTTTTAAACTTGCTTTTGAAAACAAATTCCTTGGAATTAACACAATCTTCAGCATGTAAAAACATCAAATATCTTTGCTGGATTAAATGAAGGTTCTTGTAAGGTCCTGCCTCAGCTAATGATCCCAAAAAAGCAGGACTCCTGAAACTGGCATCGTTTCAAAAGGAACTTTTATTGGGACATAGTGATAGCAGAATAGCAAGGCAATATCTGAAAAAAGCCTGCACAAAATGTTACATTAAAGCTCCCCTTTCAAACCTCGCCCCAGTGCCCAATGGTCCAGTAGGATTTCAGCCAATCCATGGGTGTGAAGTTGTTACGGGAACCAGAGTGATAAAACTGCAGGTCTCAGGTGCTTCGGATTCCTCCAGTCTCTTCCCAGCAGAGCAGAGATAAGACAGATGGCCCCAGATGCATTCCTCCTCCCTTTCACACCGAGAGGGATGCATCAAAGGTGAAAAGAACAAGGTAAAGGAAATACATCTTAAGGCCCACAGATTGTCCCAAAGAGCGAAGCCTCCCCCCTCCCAACAATGGCAGTGCCGAAAAATGAAATGAAATGAACAGATAGTTTGAGGGTCTGAGAGCTCTAAAATTACATTGTCTAACTAGACAGAAAGAACCAATGAACTCAATGTATGTCTAAATAACCCAGTATATTTCTTACTTAGAAGTACATTGAGTAATACGTAGATTGTTACATCATAAGATACCTTTTAGATTAAAAAAATCAACTTTCTCTTGGTCTGATTTACAATTCTTGAAAGGACAAGGCTTTGGGACAAAGCCTATTACAGTAGTCCTCAACTTAGAAGAATTCATTTAGTGACAGTTCAAAATTACAATGGCTCTGACTAAAGTGGCATTTTCCACACTTATGACCCTTGCAGCATCCCATGGTCACATGATTTACATTCGGATGATTGACAACTGGCTCACATTTATGACAGTTGATCCCCTTCTGCAAACTTCTGTAAAGCAAACTCAGTGGGGAAACCAGATTCACTTAACAATTGTGTTACTAACAATTGTGTTACTAATTTAAGAAGTACAGTGATTCACTTAACAATTTTCTCTCTTAACAACACAATTTGTGTGCTCAATTGTGCTCATAAGTTGAGGACTATCTGTGTAAAATGTTTATGGCCATGTCCTACTCATTTTCCAGGAAGTGAGAAAAGGAAAAGTGAAACTGGTTAAGTTCAAAAATATGTTCATTAATTCTTAAGAAGACACTAGGCCAATGGTTCCCAAACTTTTCTATATACCGCACCCCTGGAATGCTTCTGATATATTCTCGCACCTTTTACAAAAGTTTGAAATAACGGCAACAAATTATGCATGTACACTATAATTTTGAAACTTCTAAACCAAAGTTTTCGCACCTCCTGGAATATCATCTCGCACCCCCAGTTGGGAACCCCTGCACTAGGCAAAAGGCCATAGGTCAAGTGCTAAAGTAGTGGCATAAAAAGTATAGTCATGATGCAAGTTTTCCATTGTGTTTTATTTTCCTTTGTATCTTATATTTTGAAAAAAAATTAATAAAATAATAATAATAATAACAATAATAGTTATGGTGCAAGCAAGGATCAATTCCAAGTAAGCACAGAAATGATGAGATTTGACGGTTCAAGGCAGCATGACAGGCTGTTCCAAATAATTACAGTGACCTAACTTCTCTGCCTTGTTTTATATTTCTAATAGTGATTACCAGTACAAATGCAGTTGTTACTTCTGTCATTTTGAAAGGAAATAGCTGTCTTTCCTTGCTAAATAGGATTATCATTTGAGTAATTCTTGATTATCCAGAAGAAGTTGGAAGTGTTCCAGGATTCTGTATTGTAGAGAAAGCAACATTTAAATTCCCATATTTTAATTAATTTTAGCAATTCCAGAATGGGGGAATTGAATTGGTAATGCCTCTAATGAATAACAATTGAAGCAGCCAAAGAAAATATTTTGAGATTTTTGTAATAGGTAAAATTGCACGTGAGATAAATGCTGTACACACCATAAAATGTGTATGTGGATGGATGGATGATAGATGGGTAGATATCACAGAAAAGTGAATTTCTTATAAGTAATAAGTAAACCCAACGCCAACTGAGGTAGCATGTGATATGGCCCCCAGTCTTCAGGTTTCCTAGATTAAAGTTTTATGCACACACAACATTTTTACAGGAAAAAAACCTGCCCTGAAAGCTAAATCTTAATGATGCAAGGAAAAATGTAACTGTAAATGTAAAATGTAAAAATTGATTTGAAGAGGAAAAAATGAGATTGTTTCTACTGATGCAAAAATGGTGTCATGCGTCTATCTTTGTGCAGTTAAATGAAGTATTTGGATTTTTATGGTCAATTGTTATTATTGTTCAGAATATTTGTCATCGTGGAGACTTTCTTTTTATGAAAATGAAGATAAATGGAATGAAAGAAAGATTTCCGGCAAATTACTAAATGAGAAAACATTAACTGCTTGTTTCCCCAGATATTAGTTTCTTCTTCAAGGTCAGTCAAAGTATTATGCAAATAAGTAGCTGGTTACAAAAAAGACAAGTGAAAGTGTATTCTGCACTGTCTATCCTAAATTATCTCATGTCATTGTTCCAACCATCAGCAGCCAATAATACAGACCAGTATGGGGTGTATAGGTGGGAGTTGTAGAATAGTGTGGCATTATAATAGGAGCTCACTAAAAGAGTGTAAAGGAAAGGAATTTCTTTAATTTTCCGAAGGTATAGTTTTACTCCAGCTATTCATTAGCCAGTGTAATAGATAATCTAATAACAAAATTAAAAATTAAAACAAGTAGGGTAAACTAAAGCTAAATTCACAGTCAACATCAATGGAATGTTTATGGGAAGCAATTCCTGATGTGACTATTATGAGTGTTCTGCTTTATGTTTGCACAAGCTGTTAGCTTTACTTTGGATCATAGCCTTTTTAAACGTACACCATCCATATCTACCAACAAACAGGAAATAATTTTTGCAAAACAAGTAATTAATGGGAAAGTCAAAACTTGGATAAAGAGGATAATATAAAGTCTAAGTATGTTTATCTTGGCAACTTGTTATCATGGTTTTGCATGCCTTGGAAATCTCTATCTGTATAGACAAGTTTGTGTGCTGTTTTGGGGATACTTTAGCTTTCCTTCTTTTTTATCTTTCACTTAATTTTGCCCAAACTCTCAAGATGATTTCATTGCAATCTGCTCATTGATAAATTAATGTTAAATAATTAATGAAATAATGACCAGTAGGAATAGCTTTTTAAATAATGTAATGTTTTTCTTAATCATGGATTTCACATAGCATGAAAACTCGTTCTTGAAGATACAGTTAAATTTTGTCCAAATCAATGGAGAGAATTCATTATTATGGTTTTGATCCCACTATCCTCTGCATATGCATTTTCCCAACATGATTTAAATTATTTCAGGACAATAAATATATTAGCCCATTGCAGAAAAACCAAAGTAACTTAGCAGCTGAATCCAAGTGAGGAATAATAGAAAGGTTACCTAGATGGGAGCAAGAAGGTTTCTAGCTTAAAAACTCACTTAAATAGGAATGTTTAATGTTAAAATATCTTCTACCTTCTGCCATATATAGTATTTGAATAAAACTAAACTCAGAGAAACACCAATCTTATACTCAGAATGTTCTATTATATAGGAATGTAGGTGAATGCAAGATTAGGGGAAAGGACTGTTCAAGGGAAGAATTAACAAGATTTCAGCTATGCTCATGTGCTCTTTCTAATGTCATCAAGGAATCATACCAAATTGGTTAATGCAAAATTGGAATGCCATCCTGTACAGGTTCACTGATGGTTTGGGATCGGTCACAATTCCTGATTGTTTAACTTTTAAGATTCATCCAAGTCAGAATGTGGGAGCAGTAGTCAGGAATACCTTCAGCTTTACAAAGATAGGAAATTTTTCTCTAGGGCTCAGAGAACCTGTAAGAAGAAAAGAGAAGCTGAGTCTGAAAAGGAGACAACAAAATGCAAAAGGTTGGTGCGGGGAAACTGGGGGAGAAGGAAGGTGAATGAATGAATGAATGCTTGCTGGGGAAGAATGAAGAGTGAACAAATACTTGCTGGGACAGCATGGGAAACAAACAAATGTTTGCAGATTGGCTTGTTTGGGGGCCATATGGGGCTGGCTGAGCAATGAAAGTGCTTGTTGGCACTTTCTGGCTTGGATGAGGCTTCCCAGAGCTTGACAAGCAATCCCAGAGCCAATGGTTCCGCTTGCTGCCCTTAGTGGAGGCAATCCCTTACTGAAGCTGGTGACTCAAATAGACCAAGTCCAGAATGGCTTAAATTAAGGTGAGTACTGTTTTTGCAGCCCATGGTTAATAACCACAATTTGAAGTGCTGGGATGACAGTCATAAATTGCTATGATCGTGTGACATCTCATGTATGACTGCATCGACTTAAGGCATTTGATATCGTACTTGTAATAAAGGGTTAGATCACTAGGGATTCTATATCAAGGAAAAATAATAGTTGACATGTATGAGTATTTCAGAGATAGGGGCTGTCTGTTTTGGAAGGGGCAGAATCCTTTGTAAACCAGCAGTTCTTCTATTTTAAGAGTTGTAATTGGATTCTTTAATATTCCAATAGATAGGCAGGGTATATAGATCTAAACATTCAACTTTGGGGGGTTTTAATCCCTCTCCAACCATTCACCCCGACAAAGGCATTCAACCCTCTTAAAATGCTGAACATTGTAAGAAAACCAACAACCACTTGGGTTTTTCAGCTACAGTCATTGTCACAGGTTTCTACACATTGTTTTAGATTCAGCTCTGCATGAGATTCAATGCGACTCAACCTTTTTCTTTTTTCCAGATTTCCAAATCCAGATAACATTTTGTGGCTGATGCTCATTGTAATCATGCAGGTACTTTTAACCTTTGCAGTTTTACAGAGGACTTAAAAAGGCTGTCAGCATTTTGCGCCAATACTTTCCCCTTTTCAAAGTGACTGACTACATCAGAGATGTCAAACACAAGGATCCGGCCCACGATTGGCCAATATATGGCCCCCAGGGATGCCCCAGAGATGGCACGGGACTGGCCCCCACCACCCTGGACCTGGACCTGGCCAGCCCGGTGGACCCCAAGTCGTGCGCATAGGAAGCAGTGAGCACATGGGCTGACAGCATCTGGCAGAGGGCTGCATAGCCCTCTGTGAATACCTAGGCTAGCCCCCCAGCAGCAGCGCTGTGGCAGGATTGGTAGCACATGGAGTTAGGGGGATACATGATACAGACTGATGAACACACCTATTCTGTCCCATCTCTTTTTGGTTGGAGAGCAAGTTGCCACTGATCATCTCAGCCCCTCAAGGGGCTTTCTCTTGGCCCATGGGTGGAGTGCATTCCCCTCATGCACCTCATTACTTGCCACAGCTGCCAGCCACTTGTTCAGGTCTGTTAGGCCACCGCCCAGAGCTGCAGGCCTACCCAGCACAAAAGAGGCAAAGTGGTTGGGTAGGAAGCCCCGAGTAGAGGTGGTAGAGCATGCCCAGCAGGAAAAAGGCTATCCCAAGCGGGGAAAGCTGGATCCCCATTGGCATCATGGCCGCCCAGGCCCAGTAGAGATGAGGGGAGGCATGTAATCCTAGCTGGAACTGGGGGCCATGGTGCTGATGGGGATCTGGCTTTTCCCACTCGGAGTGGCCTTTTGCTTGCTGGCCCTGTGCGGGCTCTACATCTCTACTCAAGCTTGCTAGCTGGCCATTTTGCCTCCTTTGCGGGCGGGCCAGGTGCTCTGGGGGGCGGCTTAATGGACCTGCACGAGCTGTTGGCAGTGCCGGCCCAAGGTGGGCCCAACGTGTGTTGGGTGCACGAGGGGAACAGGCTCCACATGCAGGCCAAGGGCAAGATCTGCAAGGGGTCCAAGGAGATGAACAGCAGCAACCTGCTCTCCAACCACAAGCAAAAACAGATGGGATGGAGTCGGCGCATCCGGTGGTCTGCATCAGGTGCCACTCCCCTCCCCTACTCAGCCTGCTGCTGGAAGGCTGGCCCAGTATTCGCAGTGGGCTACGGAGCCCCAGAGTGTGCCAGTTGAGAGGCCAGCAGGCTGTGGCTGCTGACGAACATTGTTGGCCACCATGCACTCACTGGCCTCTGTGCAGGGGCCAATGGTGTCAGCCAGCAGCCACCCCTGCCTTGCTTTTCCCACAGGCCAAGCTGCCCACCTCTCCACCCGCCAGAGACCTGGATCTCCCCCAAGCCTGCCCAGCCCCCACAGGCATTCCCCCCATGAGAGGTAAAGTACTAGATAACCTAGGTATTTTACTGTATGACAACATTTTGACCAACCTAAAAATGAAAGTTATGCTGATCAGATTTTTTAAAAATTAGAAAAATTCAAGCATAAATCTTTGCTGCCAACAAGTGGAATGTAAGCACTAGGACTATACTTTTGATATCTTCCTTTGATATTTTCTTTTCCCATCCCATTTTGTAAGATACAAACTGTGTTTTTCTTTATTTATCCCACTGGGAAAGTTTAATAGTCATGGATTCAGCTCTGTTCAACAATCTGTCCATAAAAGGCACCTATAGATAAACAGACAAATCAAAGGAGCATGAATGTCACGCTGCCTATGTTATTAAACTACTTCAGACATACAGTAGTTAAAGAACAGCCTTAATTTATGATTATGATTCCTTTAAAAAAACAGAAATTAGGTAACAAACTTCCGAAAAAAGTAACCGCTAATTTTGAAATGTTTCATTTTTTTTGAAAAAAATATTTTTCAGTTGAAGAAGATGAAGAGAAAGAGGCTATAAGGACAGTAGTTTCTATGTTTTCTATAGGGAAAAGGGAAAAAAAAGAATCATGAAGCTGGAGAAAGGAGACAACACAGGAGAATGAGCATAGAATGGTTATATCAGAACTATAACATAACTAAAAAGTCTCTAAGCAAATTCTACTGTTCCTGATTAACACTGATTTACAATCATTTTAGATCTTATCTCTTGATTTGTGGTGAATATTTGTTTGGTTTATGTTTAGCAGTTGTAATTACTATGTAAGAATTATAAGCAGGAAAGAGAAACCAAATAAGGGGGGAAAAACGTTTCCCTTCTGCACAACCTGAGGGTGTTCTTAATAATTGAAGATGGAACTAATTTTCTTTTAGAAACCAACCTTCCTTCTTTGTAAAAATAGCAATATCAAAAGTCTACTGTGGAGTTTTAAGATAGGTTTGCTACTAGAACGGGAATAAATACAGAGACCCAAGCTAAGAATCAAACTCCACTAATATAGCTCCACTATTATAGCATAATCCATGGAACAAGCTGCTTGACATATACCATTGTCAAGTGCACAATTACTGTAAGTTGTTATTCAAGCATTCATCATTTGTCAGGTCCATTGAGGACAATGACATACAAAAACAAGAGTTGTGAACACATTGGAGTAATATATGAAGCATAATAGGCTCCTAATTAGGCAGTTAATGTGTGTTGCTTAGAGCTTATATCTCAACATAATTTCAGCTGCTGATCTTAACCGCAGCACTTATGCTTCCTGAAATTTTGCCAAAAGCTTCAGGGGCTATAGATAAACTGAAGTTTCTCAGAGTTGGACACTATGGTAGCTATTCTCCCAAAGGTGCTTTTTCAAAAGGCAACTGGACTTTGTTTTTCCTTGAAGACGTTTTGCTTCTCATCCAAGAAGTTTCCTCATTTCTGACTGAATGCTAGAGGACAGAAGGATTTATATTTCTTGCAGTCATCTGGTTGTTAGCACTCTTTCTGAGAGTTGTTTAGGCCACTTGGAGATTTATCTGTGCGCTCAGGGTCACCTGAGTAGTGCAAATGGGTGTGGAACCTTGAAACTATTGAAAGGACTATGTTCTAAACAGGAGATAGGTGCTGTCTTATCCCTCCCTCTCTGTTGAGAGAGGGCTGTTCAATCTTAATGTAGATAGCCTCTTTGACCAAGCTAGCTATTGTACAGATTTCTGATTACAGTATTCAGAAGCTATAGAAATGACAGGCTGCAAAATTCCAAACAAGTTGACTTACGTGCTAGCATCTATTGGGCATTGGTTGTGCAAGGTGAAATTATTTTTCAAACAGTCAACAAACTGACTGCTACTACTAAAGTGCAAGTCCAGAAAGTCTCCCCATATATTTATTGATGATCAGCAAAATATATTTAAACCAAGATAAAGTAAAAACACATTTCTTAGGTTTTGTGTCTCTGTGTGTTTGTTTTTGTTTTGTTTTGAGGTAAGTTGCCAAAATGCATTGTTTATATTTGGATAAAAGTGGTTCACTATTACAGCAGCCTGCCCCCCCTTTTTTTTAATCCACCAAAACACCGCAGAGGTATATTTGTGTCAAGCTATCTTTTTCATAGAGCAGGTTCCAAAATTTCAAAGTCCAACTTCAAATTTAATGTATCGTTTTTGAAAAAAAAAAGGACTTAGTATTGAAAAGATTGCTGTTAGAAGCCCATAGCATTGTACTTTATTTTGGTTTTATGTTGATCTATTTTGACCAGAGGCAATGTTGGGAGCTCTCAAACTTTCTTAGGAATCTTCTCATTGAAGAGACTAGAAACCAAACTGGGAATTGAGTTGGGTTTTTTAGCATATGTCCTATCTCTGAATTGCTTAGATGCTTCTGTGGTTTCAGCTATCTTGCTTTAATGATTCATTCCTAACTATACTTAACGTGAAAACTGACATGTAGACCTACAGTTCTCTTATACTACCTCTGACATTTTGATCCTGAACTGAAGAACAAAATGCTTCCTCCAACTAGAAACCAATTATGTATTTGAAAACTAATGATGAGATAGCATCCTCCATTGATGTAGTGATGGGCCGTTGCCTTGAAGCCGTGAGGGTCTGGATGGGGGTTAACAGACTCAGGCTCAATCCTGACAAGACCGAGTGGCTTTGGATGTTGCCTCCCAAGGATCACGTTAACTGTCCAGTGTTGACTCTAGCAGGGGAAAATATACCCGCTTTGGAGCGGGTTCGCAACTTGGGTGTCCTCCTTGATCCACAGCTGAAATTGGAACATCATTTGATGGCTGTGGCTGGGAGGACCTTTGCACAAGTTCGTCTGTTGCACCAGTTGCGACCCTACCTGGACCGGGAGGCTCTCCTTACAGTCACTCATGCCCTTGTCACCTCACGCCTGGACTACTGCAATGTGCTCTACATGGGGCTACCCTTGAAAAGTATTCGGAGACTACAGTTGGTCCAGAATGCAGCCACGTGAGTGATAGTGGGTGCTCCTTGATACACCCACATTACACCTATCCTCCGTGAGCTGCACTGGTTGCCTATTGGTCTCCGGGTCCAATTCAAGGTGTTGGTTATTACCTTTAAAGCCCTATATGGCTCAGGGCCAGGCTATTTGCGAGACCGCCTACTACCTCATAGTTCACTTTGTCCAGTTAGATCCCACAGGCTGGGCCTCCTTCAGGTCCCGTCGGCCAAGCAGTGCCATTTGGCGGGGCTGCGGAGGAGGGCTTTCTCTGTGATGGCGCCCATGTCTTGGAACCAGCTCCCCCCGGAGATTAGGACCGCTCCCACCCTGTTGGTTTTCTGTAAGCTGCTTAAGACCTGGCTTTTCCGGCAGGCCTGGGGTTTATAAAATATGACCCTTGGATGACTGTTATTGTACTGTTTGTTTTGTCATGTTTTATGGTGTTTTTATTGTTAGCCGCCCAGAGTCCTGCGGGAGTGGGGCGGTTTATAAATTTTAAAAATAAAATAAAAATAAAAAAATAAATACTGCCAACTTATATTCAATGTCTCTGCTCCTGTTTAGTATCATGGGCCACCTTCAACCTGATACGATGGATGTACCATCCCAATTTTAAATTGCTTCCAGGCAAGCAATTTATACTTCCCATAAAAATCTCTTTCGCTGATAATATGGAATGTAAAAAGGAACAAAGGGGAGAATAAGAATAATTATGGCCAAATCCTTTCCTCGGATCACTCTGCTCTTCAAGCAATGTTGCCCTTCCAAAATAATATTTTTAAAAGAATAAAAGCTTTATCATAAAAGTTTGTCCACCCCAAAAAACTGGACCACTTTTATTTGGTATTTTTAAAAAATGTGAATGATCTAATGGGCCTTTTGTTGGGGTTGGGATTCCAAAAATGGCAGATCTCACTTGGAAAGCACCACTAGAGATTATAAATATATAGTAACAGCATGAAATATCTTATTCTTAATTAATGTAATGATAATAATAGTCAAGGATGAATGGAGCATTTGCTTCCTTAATATAAAAATCTGTTCAATTTGTTCAATTGGAAGCAAATCTGGGATATGACATACAGAAATGATGGATTTTGCTAGTGAAGTTTGCCAAAGCCTCTGCTCTTTACAATAGATTGGGGAGTGTTTTCATTGCTCACATCAGCCATTTGAACAAAGAAGCCATTCTGAATTTTGACATTTCTTAATGTGTGCTTCAAATGGTAATTACTGTATTGTCACCTAGAACATCGCGCTGCACTGGAATATTAAAGCAATTATACCTCTTGGATAAGTATATTTGTTTTGTTACCTCTTGGACTCAACTTTTATTTCACAAAAGAGTACTAACACTTTCAAATGCAAAGTCAATCTCAACTAGGCATCCTTTTCAGTCAAATTCATCCATGATTGATTCAAGGTTTGTGTTTATGAAGACCAACTACCGATATTTCATTACTGATTGTTGGGATTGTCATTTCTTCAAAACTCTTTCATGCAAATTGAGAGATGGCCATTGGCTACCTATGGGAACAAGATAGAATAAACTTTTAGAAACCTAAATGGTTAGAAAGCTAATTAAATTCATATATACATTATTGTGGTAAATGAACCTCAGAAGGAACTTCAATGCATTTGGTGACATTGGGTAAGTTTAATTAAAGATGATATGATTTTAGCCAACATTAGATCATCATAATGATCACCATTTTTTACATGACTGTTTAGTAAAGAATAACATAAACTTGATGCTTTTGGTCTCGGATGCAAAAATCCTTCATGATCTTTATCAAGTACCACAAAAAGGAGAAGTGAATACATTCTCTGACCTTACTTATCTCCTGATCAACTTATCTTCAGTAAATCTGGATTTTCACAGGTTTACCAAAATATTGCTTGCAGATTCAAAACTAAAAATTACTTGAAATAAGTTCCATCACCACTGATGCTACTTAGATGGCATCAGCATCCAAAGGGCATGCATGTATACATCACAGGTATCTGGGAAACAAAAGCTTTTGCACATGCAACTTGAATGGGCTGCCACACAAGCAAGAACAGTGACAATGTGAAAGAAGATACACCATTAACAACCACACTATATATGTGGATATCCTGAAGAGATTGGGGTTATTTAGGCCATGTTGGTTTGGGCAGGGCTTCCTGAAAGATTTTGCAAGGTGGGTGCTCTTGATCTCTAACTGCATTAATAGAACTGAATTCCATTGAGATTGTATCTATGTTGAGCTGAGGATAGTTACAGACTCCTTGCCCACCAGTCAATCCCACTGTCTATAAGTCCTCAGGTTTCATAATGATATCCCTGTGCATCAGTGACCCACCTCCCATAACCTTAAAAAGGTTTTAAATGTATTTGAAATGACATTTAGAAAATGCTGTCTATATGGCTATGTCTTTTTTTTGGGGGGGGGGGTCATATAAAACAGCAAGCTGAATTGAATAATAATTTCCCTAAAGTTTTTTTTAAAGACACACACACACACACACACACACACACACACACACACACACACACCTTTAAACAGGATGAAAGGTTAAAAGAAAATTCTGCCCTAAAATAGAATTTTAAAAAAGATAAATTGTACCTTACTGTCCATTTTCTTCTTTTAACCTTTATAATAGGCCATGATTATGATAACAGTGATGATGGCAGTATTTCCTCCACTCTTCTAGCATTCAATTTATCTTTACTTTGAACAGTAAAAAAGAATACTTTTCAAGAGCCATCAGACCTTAGGTTTTAATTTAGACAAGAAGTTGATCATGATGCAGTGTTATTCTCAAGGATATCATAGGGAAATTGTTGAGGTATTCTTCCTTATAAAATGCATTTCGTTTATAGATGATCCTCGATTTATGGCCACAATTGAGCCTAAAATGTATGTTGCTAAGTGAGACATTGGTTAAATGAGTTTTGCCCCATTTTATGACTTTTCTTACCACGTTTGTTAAGTGAATCACTGCAGTTGTTAAGTTATTAAACATGGTTGTTAAGAGAATCTGGCTTCTCCATTGACCTTGCTTGTCAGAAGGTCGCAAAAGGAGATCTCATGATCTTGGAATACTTCAACCGTCATAAATATGAGTCAGATGTCAACTCTCTGAATTTTGATCATGTGACCATAGGGATGCTGCAATAGTCATGTGAAAAACAGTCATAACAGTGGTGGGATTCAGTTGGTTCGTACCACTTCAGCAGAACAGGTAGCTGATTTTTTGTTGTCCAGGCCCAGAATGGACTTTCGGAAGCGGCATCCACACAGAGAACCGGTTGTTCACATATTTGAATCCCACCACTGGTCAGTGCTGTGGTAACTTCTAACAGTCACTAAACCAACTGTTGTAAGTTGAGGAATACCTGTATATTTATTGTCATTTCTATTTGTGGTAATGGGAGGATAAGTCACCATTAACTGAGTTTCATGAAATCTGTTATATTAGAATATGTGGACATTTACTGCAATCAAAATTTTCTGGGAAATCATTTTAAATATAAAACTGTCATGTTAACCCAAGGTAGATTCATACGCTGTGATTTTTGAGTAGTCCACTCTTCAGTTCTATAATATAGGTACACCCTATAAGAAAAAAACAAATGTGGAGAGTTCAAACATTAAGATGGTAATAAGTGAATATTATTTTGAATATATAAATACCTTATATAGGTAAGCTCTCATTGAAAAATATTATGTATCCTTTGCTAATATTGTTATTTCTTACTAAGAACCTGTTAAAAGTTGGAAAGGCTGTTAGAAAAAAAAAGCTGACTGAATAATTTTAACAACTTTTGAAAATCTATTTATTACTAAAACTCTTATGTCTACAACCTTTAACTGGGCAAAATGGTGTATCAAAAACAAAATTTCACCAACAAGATATCTGAGAACTTACAGAATGCTAGGACCCATTATTCTTGAGGCAATGAAATTTGGGAAACTTATGACTGCTTCATCACTGCCTGGCTGCTGCTGCAGTCACACGATCTTCATTTTTAACATGTGACAGTTTCCCAGCCACTTGCACAATCCCTTGTTCTTTCCCGTATCAAGCAGCAGTTACTGACCTGCAGGGAAGGGAAGAAGGTTCCTGTTTTTCTATATAGGTAAGAAATGAAAGGGGGGAGAGGGAAGGAAGAAAGAAAAGGGGGGGAAAGAAGAGGAATGTGATGGAATGTGTAGCCAAAGAAGAAGAAGGGAGAATGTCAGCAGTAACCTCCTATGGCAGGGGTTCCTAACTGGGGGTGTGAGACAATATTCCAGGGGGTGTGAAAACTTGGGTTTTCAAAATTATAGTGTATGTGCATAATTTGTTGCTGTTATTTCGAACTTTTGTAAGTGGTGTGAGAATATATCAGAAGCATTCTAGGGGTGCGGGGTATAGAAAAGGTTGGGAACCACTGTCCTATGGCTTCCCAGGGATGAGGAAGCACATTCTAAAACTGCCAAGAGAAGAGTGCACAGTTCTGAACTAGATGGTGGAGGGAAGAAAAGATTCTGGTTAGAATATATCAATTAGATTAGAAGATTATAACTTTATTCTATTGAAAAATGAATACTGGACTCAATTGGATCTCACTTTGTCATCTTTGGGCTTAGGCCTTACAAGAAAAGAAGAAAAAGAAGGAGAGGGGGAGAAAAAAGGAAGGAAGGTTTCCAATGTTCATTGCCAGCGTCCCACAAGGGAACTTAATGGTAAAGCCAACAGGAAGTCAGATATCACTTCCACTCCCACCCATGGTTATTCTGTTTCTCTGTAGTCAGGAAATATCTCTGAAAAGATGGCCCAACAGGTCATATGTCTTGTTTGTGTCCTATATAGCCCAACATTAGAGGTGAAACTATATTGCAAGTAACTCCTTAGAATCAACAATGTAGAAGGTATGAATACAGAGAAATGTGTTTGTGTGTGTGTGCGCGCAAGCGCGTGCATAAATATATGGCCTTCCAAACATTACACAATAGCTTAATAATTGCAACTTTTTCCAGCAAGAACATTTATTGATAGGTACAGGTGGACTTCTGCCTGGTATTCATAATGTCTCATCAGACACAAAGGTGATGCAACTCTAGCAAAATCAGCAGATGGCTACTTTAATCTACAACTCCCCATTCTACAATTAGTCTGCCTGTCTGACAGTGAATTCAATAGTCACATGTAATTGGGTCACAGTGAATTTGATTTACTTTAATTTAGAATCCCATAGATGTAAGTCCTAGATTTTATGTTTCTCAGCTGTAATAAAAAAGCCTAGAATTATATTTGATTATTAGGATGGAATAGGGCATACAGTATATTACTGCCATCACATCTTCTGACTTGTTCTTTCTTGGATCCTTCCACTCTCCTACTCTGCCATAGTACAACATTGATAGACCCTTATTTCTGTCTCATAGTAAATAGGAAAAAAGTTAACTTCTTGTACTAAAGGAAGCTGTTCCAGATATCTTTTTAGATGATTTATAAATGGTTGTGGGATGCTTTTATCCAATTCTGATAAAAATAAAGGTATCTGCACCTTTATTAGATTTACCTCATTGTGGAATAGCTCAAAATCAGGAGCACAACATAACAATTTTCAAACAAAGTCCCCCAAATTTATTTCTCACATTTCCAACTTCGTTTTATGGTTTTTATTATTGTGATGGTTTTATTGTGAGCCACTCTCAGTTGAGCTTTAAGATCAACAGTCATGCAAATTGATGGATGAATTAATTAATTAATTAATTAATGTCTATGGAAATTCTCAGTCCTTCAGGTCATGGTTGTCCCAAAGGTGCTTTTTCAAGAGGCAACTGGACTTTCTTGTTTTTTCTTTGCAGATGTTTCACTTCTCATCCAAGAAGCTTGAAGCTGAAAACGATTCTTGGATAAAAAGCAAAACATCTTCAAAGAAAAACAAAAATATCCACTTGCCTCTTGAAAAAGCATGTTTGGGACAGAATGAATGAATGATTTGATTTGAGGTTTTTTGTTTATTTTTGTTTTTTTTTTTCTGATAGGGACTTACACAGAGGCTATTCACAATAAGTTCAAAGTGTTTCTTTTCAAAGCTGAGTGTCTGCATAGATCTAATGCGTAGGTTCTGATATGCCATCTTCTGTCCCTATCCTCATGCTGTTGTTGGTTTACTGACCATTGTAAAAGTTCTAATATGCAACAAAAAAGAACATACAAAAGTTCAAATGTGCAATCTGGCCCCATCTCCAAAAATGATAGTACTGCAGGGGAAAATGTAAGTTTAGAAGAGATGGCTGAGCATAAAAACTTTGAAAATCAATTCCAGGGATGGTCATTAATCATAAAGTTTCAGAAAAATAAACATCATGTTGATCCTGAAGTTGAATATTTGCTGGCCACACTCTGACCCTCAGGTTTGACCTTGCTCCGCAGATCTTATTTAGCATCTTTAAAAACTGACTTATAAAATGCCATTATTATGTGGACAGTGATAACCATGTTTCCAAACAATACTGCTTCTGGCTGTTTTGCCATGCTATTTTGGCCTATTATTCTAGAAATACTTTCTTTATGAATCTGATGGAGAGATTAAGAGATAGACTTAATAAAGTCTTGGCCTTTTTTTTTCTTTTTCTATTGTGTTCTGCTTCAGGTCTCATCTGATTTAAAGGCAGACTTTTTATTATTTACCAGTGGGCAGCTTTCCAAATATATAAATGGTTCCTGCTATATCAGTGGGTATAATTTTAATTGATTGACAGGTTTAGGGCTAAACCATTTTGATGAATTCTGCTTTTTCTATGATTTTAAGTGGCTAGGGCAGAAAGAATGTCTATTTACAAAATGTTAGACAATGATACTCTAAGGGAAAGAACAATATACTTTGGCAGGGCACTATAGACTACATCAGGAAAAATTCAAACTTTAAAAATAAGCAATTAAAAAGAAAACCCACAGAGATTCCCACATTGCTTTTGCTAATTGCTTCAGTCTTGCCACTAAAGACAGTTTTTAAAACTGTCTTTCTTTTTCCCCCCAAAATTGATGTGAGTTCAACACTCAATTCACTTGTAATGTAAGTTAAGAAAATAGTAAAGGTGAGGATAAAAATCAACTTGGGAGGGATTTTTTTTAAAAAAATACCTCACAATTGTACAGAGGAACATATTAAAGCAACAACAACATCTTTATCTCCAACTGCTGGTTAAAAATAAAAGAGGACTCTTCCAGTGAACCTATGTAAAAATTTGACTAGTGGGCTTCACAATGTCTCCTTGATCTTGACCATGCTGTAACACAGCAACTTAAGCTGACTTATTACTATAGCTGTTTATAATGCAACCTCCCCCCCCCCAATACCTTTGGTTGTGGTAAGAACAAGAGGATGTCAGCTTAAGTTCCTTGCAGAAAGCCTGAGACTCTAGTAGATAAATTGGCTACCAGAAATTCAAAGGGTAAAACATTTCAACACTGAATGTCTCCTTATTATAAAATCTATTAAATTCTGACATAGCTTTAAAAATAATAGTTTATTTTTATTGAAAAACCAATAGCCTTTCTGTTTAATTTTAATAAGTTGGATTTCTTGTTATGAACAAACTGGTCCTCAAGATGACTAGCAGCAGAATAATCAATCAATCAAGAAGCAACAAAATTTTTTTGTAGGTAATCAACAATTGAAATGCAGCACATGCCCAGGCATTGATTTTAGAGATAATATACAAAGAAAACTTGTATAGCTCATTTCTTTTGCCAGAGATCACTGGATGCTATATAATGCCTGGTTTGCTTCTGTTAGCGAATGGGGATTTTTTCCTCTGTTCAGCTGCAAGCTCAGAATAATGTGTATCAATCTTCATACCTATTTTAAAATGGTATATCATCATATTTTACTGCACCCCCAAGGGAAACGAGGTTTGACTGACACCTAAAGAACTATGAAGCTCAAGAACAGCTATATGTTTCCAACCTTCCCTGGATGATGGGGTTCTTTTGGGAAGATCTCTCTCTCTCTCTCTCTCTCTCTCTCTCTCTCTCTCTCTCTCTCTCTCTCTCTCTCTCTCTCTCTCTCTCTCTCTCTCTCCCTCCCTCCCTCCCTCTCTGGATGGCAATCTATTTTTTTCCTAAGGTAGTTACTAGGGAAAAAAACTGCAAAATTTAGGTTGGGCCCAGCCAAACCCTGTAAGAGTACAGGGGCTTGAACTGTTTGCAGTTGTATTTTTATTTTTAAAAATGAAAGAAAAGAAAAAAACCCCTTCATTGAAGGCAAACAAGGGCAGAGATGTATTCAAAAGGGTATTTGGAAATGCTTATATGATTTTATATGATAATTTTACATGATTAGTTTAATTCCTAGGGAGATTTAGAAGATTCCTGAAAAAAAAAAGTTAGGAATTTCTACAATTCCTGGATGCAAATGATTCCTTACATTTTTATATATGCTCATCCAGAGCCATCATTGAGTTTATAGTGATACTTTTAAAATCAGGTAGAATCTCAAGTGTGCATCATGTTTGTATACAATACCAGTCTAAAAGGGTTTTTTCCTGTATGATGTTGGAGCACTGACTGCTGCTTGCTTTTAGTGGTAGAAGCAAACCACTGGATTTTAACAAATGATAGCAGTAGTCCAATATCTCAGGGACTGTCACAAAGAAGAGGGAGTCAAGCTATTTTCCAAGGTGCCTGAAGGCAGGACAAGAAACAACGGATGGAAACTAATCAAGGAGAGAAGCAACCTAGAACTGAGGAGAAACTTCCTGACAGTTAGAACAATTAACCAGTGGAACAACCTGCCTCCAGAAGTTGTGAATGCTCCAACACTGGAAGTTTTTAAAAAGAGACCAGACAGCCATTTGTCTGAAATGGAATAGGGTTTCCTGCCTGAGCAGGGGGTTGGACTAGATGACCTCCAAGGTCCCTTCCAACTTTATTATTATTATTATTATTATTATTATTATTATTATTATTATTAACCAATGTTTGGAAATCCATATTATTGGTAATGGAATGGAAAGCCCCCCAGATTTTGCCTTTAATAGCCTATCTCTTGGAAATGAATTTGACAGACAAACAGGAGACATAACTTCATTGAATTAGTGTGTTAATTCAGAGATGTCCGTAGATCTGATGCTTTTGCAAAATTACAAAAGCAATATAGGCCCTTACCCATTATCTCTAAATAGACAGAAAATCATGGTAATAAATTAATGTGCATATGAGGATGTTCTAGGATGGAGAAGCGACCAATCAGCATTTTATAAACTATGAAGGGAACAAAGTTTCTTTATATGTGCAACACAAGTAAAATTTAACCACGCACAGCAAAAGTATATATTGAACTAATGAAAAATGGAAACTGAGTAACTATCCCTATACCAGTTTATCGCTGAATAAACTTTTTTTCTTTACCTGTTGTCCTGCTCTATTGATTGGTACAGAACTATTAAACAGCATTGTCATACCATTATAACACAAGCTATTTCCTTTTTGTATGCGCATGAAATGACATAATAAATCAGATGCAATTTCCATCAGGATGATGCAATACTGCTTTCATCATCGCCCCCACTCCCTCTTGTCCATTTGCCTCTCATTAACTAACAACTAACTAATAATAGAAGCAAATGTCTCTAAAATAACAAGCACTCAAAATCAAAAGCAATGCTGAAAAAATACAAAACATCTGCTATTGACATAAACTGGAATAAAAGATGATACTATCTAAAAATGACCATGTGGACATTTTAAAACCAACACATTGATGCCCAAGCAGGATGGAAAAATGGAAAACTGGGCAAAATCAAATTTTATAAATTGGTCCACTATGGATTTGGGGGGAGATGATACTGTCATTGTGTAATCATGTGTTCTAAAACAATTTGATTTCAAAATGACAAAATATGCATCATGATATCACAATGCAAGCACCGCCCTTTTATATATGGATTGAGATGATGCTCACAGATTGAATGGATATTCACATCACAGCACACATTTCATTATATTTCCCTACAGACACCTGAGCACAAAAATTTAATAAAACAAGTGTTATCTATTTTGATGCTCTGAAATATATACAAAGCTCTAAAACAATCTGGTCCTGAGTTTAAGAGCTGTTTGAGATTCCCCATAGAATCTTCTTAGCTAATTCCTTGTAATCTCCTATAGCATTTATTATAATCAAGACTGTTGCCAAATCTTCCAGTAGCAGTAGCAGCAGCTTCTAAAGTGTGATTTTCCTGGGGCATACAATCAGTGGTGGGATTCAAATATGTGAACAACCAGTTCTTTGTGTGGATGCTGCTTCCAGAAGTCCATTCTGGGCCCGGGCAACAAAAAATTAGCTACCGGTTCTACCAAACTGGCTGAATCCCATTACTGCATACAGTGCTCCAGCTCTGGCTGTGAAAGTTTTATGGAATTTACTTATCACTAAGAAACAGCATACGGGTACGTGAACAGTATTGTATGGGTACAATAATAAATTTAGACAACACCACAGCATTGAACATAAAATTATGAATCGTCATGTATCCTGCAAGTATGTCTCATAGTTGGCATCCATTTTCTCTCACACCAATAAACTGACTCCTTAAAATGCAGTAGAAAAGCATGTTTTCCCCTGTGCCTTCCAGTTAGTCTTGATTCCTGGTGATTGCCTGGACTAGTTCCTGCAGTTTTCTTGGCAAGATTTTGGAACTGGTTTGCCCTTATGTTCTTCCTAGGGCTGAGAGAGAGAATGACTGGCCCAAGGCCACCCAGAAAACTTTTATGCTTAAGATGGGACTACAACTCCCATTCTCCAGCATGATTGGATGGAGAACCCACGGATGGGTTGTCTTAATCTATCTGCTCCAATTAGACTAAGTCTGAAATTTAGTACCGCCCCCTCTGTGCCAACTGCACCCCAGTTTTAGACTTAGTCTCTTTACTCTAAGACGCGTTTTTTCTTCACTCCTGGAGCAGAAGACTGTGTATTCCTATTTTATTTCATCCCAACCTGTAGCCTAGAAGGCTGACAGGCTGACAAAACCTCCCTTTGGGGGGGGGAAACTTTCCCTTTCTCCCTTTGAGAGCCTTTCTGTTATGTCCCGAGCCTTGCAAATGGCTCGGGCGTTTGCAGGCAGTCCCGGGCAGGTGCAAAGCTGCCCGGGACCAGACAGGCTGTTGCCAGCGCCGTGTGCATGCGCGGGTGTTGGCACGGGAAAAGTATCGCATTTACCCGGGAAATGTCTATATAAGAAGTTGGGAGGTTTTGGGAGCTGCTGAAGCCATCTACTTGTAAGCTGAACGCAGAATAAAGAAAACTGAGAACTTCAACTGCTTCTCGTGTCTGCTTCCCGCCACGGACTCAACACTGGCGATGAAGGTGGGATTGCCTTACACCGCCTGGAAAGGAAGAAGTGTAAGCTTATCCAAGTGAGTCCTGAGCAGCGGAACGGCGTCGACTCGGCAGCTACCTGCCAATCCAGTGCGCATTCGGGGGTAGGCTGGCTGATAGACCCGTCTCCTGAAGATGGCAAAAATCGGAAGGCTTTCGGAATTCGACGTCTCACATCCAGAGCATTGGGAGTCATACGTAGCCAGGGTGGAGAACTACTTCAAGGCAAACCAAGTGAAGGAAGAGAGCTTGAAGGCTGCCACCCTGCTTTGTGTTTGCGGCCAAGACGCCTTCGACATCGCAGAAAACCTTGCAGCACCTGTTCTAGTAGAGTCTGTAAGCTACGCAGATCTGAAGAAGCTATTGAAGGAGCACTTCCACCCCAAGATGTCCGTCATCGCATGGCGCCACACCTTCGAGCAGAGGGATCAACGGCCCGGTGAGTCGGTCAAAGAATTCATCGCCGCATTACGGAAGGCCGCCAAGCACTGCGAGTTCAAAGACCTCAAAGAACGACTGAGGGACCGATTCGTGTGCGGGTTAAGGCATCGAGATCTACAACAGAGACTTTTCGCTAAAGAAGAATTGTCCTACCAAGATGCCTTAAGGGAAGTCACCGCAGAAGAAGCAGCAGGCGGCGCTGTCAAGAACATGCGGCCGATCAGAAACAGTCCAGAGGTTGCATCCGTGCACCAGGAAGACGTCCAAAGAAACTCCGAGGAGGATCCGGACGAGGAAGTCGACCGTCTCCACCCCACGAAGGAAGAAAAACAGAAGGGAAGCTCTTCAGCTCCGCTCAAGTGCATCGGCTGTGGAGGTCGCCACAGGAGAACCAACTGCAAGTTCCGCTCCGCTACCTGCCGGGCATGCGGCAAACAAGGACACATTGCAGCTGTGTGTCTGGGCCGACGAAAGGTACAACCTCAGGAAGAACTGCGCCTGAAAGGTACCAGATTCCCCAGCCAGAATAGGGTAGGGTTTTGCGCTTCGCGAAGAAGCATCCTTAGGACAGGCACACACAAGCCCATTAAGAAAAAGCTGTCACTCAAGGTGAAGCTACAAGGGGTTCCATTATCTATGGAACTAGACACAGGGTCTGCCTTTTCAATTATCTCCTTGCATACATTTAGGAAGATTTGTTCCGGTAGTGGAACTCAGGCCAAGTTAAGGCCTTCTGACATTGTGTTAACAGATTTTCAAAATTCAAGAGTGTGTGTTAAGGGGGAGGCCACCCTTAACGTGCAATACAAGAGTTTTGAAGGTCCACTAGACTTATTAGTAGTAGGGGGTGAACGAACGAGTCTCATAGGACTCGATTGGTTTGAGGCCCTGGGGATACACGTCACAGGACTCAACAGTTTACAAACACTCGACCTACAGGAAGTCTGCAAAGAATTTGCAGATGTTTTCAGCCCCCAGCTGGGCACATTCAAAGGACCCCCTGTGTCCTTAAAGCTAGACCCCACTGTCACTCCCATTAGAATTAAAGCAAGAAGGGTCCCTTTTGCTTTAAAGAGTAAAATTGACACTGAGTTAGACAAACTGATCCAACAGGGAATCCTAGAACCTGTTGATTCCAGTCCTTGGGAGACCCCCATTGTCACGCCTCTAAAGGCAAATGGGGACATTCGCATTTGTGCTGACTACAAATGCACTCTGAATAAGGCATTGCAGCAACATGCCTATCCTGTTCCTGTGGTCAGTCATATTCTGGCCTCCCTCAAGGGGGGGCGCGTTTTTGCAAAGCTTGACCTAGCTCAAGCGTATCAACAGCTGCCTGTTGATGATGATGCTGCTATAGCTCAGACTATTGTGACCCACAGGGGAGCCTTTAAGGTAAAAAGGCTGCAGTTTGGAGTGAATGTCGCTCCTGGGATTTTCCAAAGCGTAATGGAAAACACACTGCGGGGCATACCGGGGGTTTGCCCCTACTTTGATGATGTCTTAATTGCAGGAGACTCCACACACATTCTAGCTGAAAGGCTAAGAGCTGTTCTGTTAAGATTCAGGAAATCAGGCCTCAAGCTCAAAAAAGACAAATGCATGATTGGGGTGCCTTCTACTGAATTTCTGGGGTTCAAAATTGATGCTGCTGGGATTCACCCTGCTGAATCCAAACTGACTGCTATTTTAGAAGCACCTAGGCCAAAGTCCAAGGCCGAACTTCAGGCCTTCCTGGGCCTCCTGAATTTCTACAATTCTTTTCTTCCACAAAAAGCTAGTGTAGCTGAGCCTCTTCACAGGCTACTAGACAAGCAAGCAGTGTGGCAGTGGTCACAAACGCATGAGGGTTGTTTTAACAAAGTCAAGGCTTTGCTCACTTCTAACAGTGTACTTGCACATTTCAACGAGTCTCTTCCTGTGTGCATCGCTTGTGATGCGTCCCCTTACGGGTTGGAGCTGTCCTGAGCCACCTCAGGTCTGATGGAACTCAGGTTCCTGTTGCATATTACTCCAGAACATTGTCTTCTGCTGAGCGCAACTACGCTCAGATAGACAGGGAGGCTCTGGCTGTTGTTGCTGGAATTAAAAAATTCCATGACTTTCTATATGGCAGGCACTTCACGGTCTTCACTGACCATAAGCCTCTGCTGGGACTGTTTACCACACGTAAGCAGACTCCCCAAATCATTTCCCCTAGAATGCTTAGGTGGTCTATCTTTTTGTCTGCATATGATTTTTCCTTACTCCACAAGCCTGGAAAAGAAATGGGCCATGCTGATGGCCTCAGTAGATTGCCTCTGCCAGTAGTAGAAGCTGACCCTGCGCCAGCTGTCAACATTCTATCAATCCAAGCCTTGCCCGAGCTCCCTCTTAGTGCCAGGGATGTTGCCGCTGAAACAGGTACAGATCACACACTTTCACGTGTCCGTTCCTGGGTTTTGTCTGGTTGGCCTGAGCACTGCCCTAGTCCTGAGTTTCAGAGTTTCTGGTCCAAAAGGAACGAGCTGTCCCTTTCTCAGGGTTGTCTGCTTTGGGGAAACAGAGTTGTCATTCCCACCTCAATGAGGACTAGGGTCTTAGAATCCCTCCACGAGGGTCATCCTGGCATTGTTCGTATGAAGGCTCTTGCGCGCAGCCACTTGTGGTGGCCTGGTTTAGATAAAGATATTGAGGCTAAGGTGCATGCATGCCACCTGTGCCAACGATCTCGCCCAGAGATGCCCCAAGCTCCTGTGCATAGATGGGAGGAAACACAGTCCCCATGGTCTAGGGTGCACATTGACTATGCTGGGCCCTTTCAGGGCCAGTTCTTCTTGGTCCTTGTTGACAGCCATTCGAAATGGCTTGAGGTTGTACCTGTCTCATCCACCACCACTGCAAAGACTATTCAGGTACTGAGGGGGATTTTTGCTGCACACGGGCTGCCAGATGTCATTGTGTCCGACAACGGCCCTCAATTCACTTCCTCCGAATTCCAAGCTTTCTTACAGGCAAACATGATTCGTCATGCCACGTCTGCACCCTTCCACCCGTCCACCAACGGTATGGCTGAATGTATGGTGCGCATCACAAAGGACGCATTGAAAAGACTCACCTACGGGGACTGGCATCACAGGTTGGCTGACTTTCTCCTTTCTTATCGCACCACACCGTCCACTTCTACAGGGAGAAGCCCAGCTGAACTTCGTTGGGGGGGTCAACTTACTACTAAACTTGACCGGTTGCATCCGGACAGACTGCCTTCATCTACCTCACATCCTAGGGCACCTAGACAACTACTTGTGGGTGCCCCAGTTTGGGCTCGCAATTACAGGCCTGGTCATACATGGGTCCCCACTTCTATTTCCAGGGTCACAGGTTCTCTCTCCTACGAGGTAGCCCTTGACAACGGTCGTGTCCTGCGTCGGCACATCGACCAACTCCGCCCTCGGCGGGACTTTTCAGATGAGACTCCTGGGTCTTTTCCAGGGGGGGAGGGGGACCCTTTGGAGCAAAGGGAAGGGCACGAGCTGCTGCCCATCTCCACTGATGGAGCTACAAACGGCCCATCCCAGGGTTCCGCGAGAGCTCCGAACAAGAATTCTATGAGCCTACCTAATTACCAGGCATCCACGCCTACTCCAGCCAGGGAGTCACCCCGGGGGCATACTCACTTTCCACACACATCACACAGCACTCCAGTCACGGAGGATACCCGGGGGCATCCCAACAAATCATTCCCCGCAAGAGAGCTGGCACACAATTCCCAAGGTTGGCCTGACCTTACCCCAAATCCTACAGGGGGTCAAACATACAGGGAGGTGGTCGAGGAACCAAGTCCCGACTACAACACCTCTAGCCCAAATCAGGGAGTAACTGAGTTTTGGGAAAGTACAGAAACCCACACAAGCCCGGACACAGAACGGGGTTCAGGGAATGGACAGCCTCCTGACAGGTCTTGGATGGACCTAGGAGGTTCAACAGAGACGCCCAGCAGTGGCTATCACTTCAAGGGGCCCGAGGGTCTACAGCTAGGCAGGTCAACCAGGTCACAAAGTGACAGAAGCCCTGGCCTGACGAGCCCGGTGGGCGAGCAAGCAGGCCAGGCAGCGGGGCACAGTCCTTGGAAGGCACCAAGGCAAAATAAGGAGAACAGGCTCACATCTCCCTCCAGTCAGGGAACTCATGCTAGTAACCCAGAGCTGAGAAGGTCACAGAGAGCAAAGAAGTCTCCTAAATACTTAGAGGATTACATAACATTGCTGGCTAAACAAAAGCCAGGTAACGATAGGAGCACTGAGAAGCAGAACACTGCATAAAATAAATGATTATATGTTGGTAGTAGTTTTAGCCCGGGGGAAAGGGGTGTTATGTCCCAAGCCTTGCAAACGGCTCGGGCGTTTGCAGTCAGTCCCGGGCAGGTGCAAAGCTGCCCGGGACCAGACAGGCTGTCGCCAGCGCCGTGCGCATGCGCGGGTGCTGGCGCGGGAAAAGTATCGCATTTACCTGGGAAATGTCTATATAAGAAGTTGGGAGGTTTTGGGAGCTGCTGAAGCCATCTACTTGTAAGCTGAACGCAGAATAAAGAAAACTGAGAACTTCAACTGCTTCTCGTGTCTGCTTCCCGCCACGGACTCAACACTTTCAGCTTCACAATCAGCTTGAAAATTGGATTCCCACAAGCAAGAGAAATCTCCTACCAGGGGCCGTTCCTCTGCATCAGAGGCTCCATTCTTATAACCAGAGCCTGGAGGCCTTAGAGGCAGGGGTAAGCTTGTCAATTGACTGGGGGGCTCCGCAAGGGACGACGAGGCTCATCAGGCCTGGAGGGAGCCTTTTCTAGGTCCCTCGCCTCAGCAGACCGCCCCAGCAGCAAGAGAAAGTTTTTGGCATCGATCCAATTTTCAGAGCCTGGAGGCCTTACTAAGCCTCGGCCTGCCTCAGCCCCTCTCAGCTCACCTAATTGTAATCCATTCGCTGTGTTAGGAGCCCAAGCGATTCCTCGGAACGAGGGCTCATCGCAGCTTAGGCCACAGGCCTCAAGGCCTTCTTCTTCTAATGGCCTTTTTTTGGAATCCATTCGCTGCGTTAGGAGCCCAAGCGATTCCTCAGAATGAGGGCTCATCGCAGCTTAGGCCTCAGGCCTCAAGGCCTTCTTCTAACGGCCATTTTTTGGGCGCAAACTCTGCGGCCGCCATTTTGAATTGACTCACGGCGGCCATTTTGTATGAGGCCCAGACTGCCTGTAACTCATTCCTGAGGGGAGTGTATGATCACCGGAGGCAGAGGCCTCAAGATTCAACTATATCATCTCCACAGCAGATTGCACTGGGGAGGGCCAGCTCGCTCCCAAGGGACGCAGTGCCCACCAATCCCCGCCCACCCCCCTCACAGACCGAATCATCTCTGCAGACTCCCTTGGTGAGTTACAGCACCGAGGGGGGGCGTTTTACCAAGGTTGAGCCCAGAGCAGCTCATCATGGTATGACTGGATTATTTTATTGTTTTACGACTGTTTTTAACTTTGTACACTGCCCTGAGTCCTTTGGGATTGGGCGGCATATAAATATTTGTAAATAAATAAATAAATCATGGCAGAGAAAACCAGCGAGCCGGCCAAGAGGAAACGTCAAACAGAGGCAAGTGGAAAGAACACCACCAAGCGAGCCCGGCCAAGCAGGGAGCCACAGAGGGAGGAGGAGTCCCAAAGACTGAGAGCGGCCTCCCCAGATCTGACAGGCATGATGGGAAGGTCCATTTTTGAACCCCTTTCCTCACATTGTGCCTCAGCCCCATGGGCCTGGTCTCCCCCCAGGGGAATTCCCCAATTAGATTTAACCACAAGAGTGGACCCAGGGAGGGGCATAACCAACCAGGACACCCCAGGACCCCAGGCCACGTTCACCCCCACTGCAGCAAGGCTTCGCCCTCCTGAGAATCAGGCCTTGAACCCGGACCTCCTTTAGTCCATGATAGCCCAGGCTGTGGCTCAGTTTATGGCCTCCAACACCCCACAGCCACCCCCCCAGGCCACGTATCATCCACAATCTCCAGATTTGATGGAGGATCCCTCATCGGATTTGGAATCTACAGGGGCTGAACAATCTGGCCTGATTTTGTTTGAGGATGAGGGCATCACTCCCTCTGACCCCACCCCTCCTGTCGGTCTCTTTGACCATTCATTCTTTAATTCCCTGCTACTCAGGGCCTGCACTACTGCAAACCTCCCCCAAGAACAGGAGACCCCACCTACAACGTCCAAGGGTCCCCACGCCGTATACACTGAGCCCTCAGTCTCGCAGAACAATATTCCCTGCCCTCCCCTTTTTCTGAATATAGTTCAAGAACAATGGGAGAACTTAGGATCCTTCTTAAGCCCCGGTGCAGTAGAGAGAACATTATTCAATGTTGCCCATTCTCTGGCCTCCCTATTGGAGATTCCTGAGATTGATGAGCCTTGAACTCATTGTTTCCCAATGCTAACATCCCTGGGGACATAAATGAGGCACTTAGAGTGGAGGATAAAAAGATTGACTCCGCATTGCGTAGTTCCCATCTGGCATCAGCCTGGGCAACAAAGGCGGCAACGTCCATGGCCTTCTTCGCCAGGGCTTCAACCCTTGGGTTATGTGAGCTCCAGGACAGGATCCCTCTGGACCAGCTCAGAGCTCACCAAAATCTGGGTAAGTTAGTGGCTACGTCCCAGTACCTAGCCGACGCCTTTCTGCACATGGCTAGATACACTGCCGGACCATCGCTGCAGACATCTCAGCACGAAGGCTCCTTTGACCCAGGAATTGGCAAGCAGACACCAAGACCAAGTGGCATCTGGCCTCTAAACCTTACACAGGTGGACATCTCTTTGGTAAGGCACTAGAACCATACTTAACTGAAGGTAAGGACAAACGTAAAACTCTGGTTAACTCATGTCACAGAGCAGTTACAGGAGGCTGCCTTTCGACCAGCTCCATCCTGGGACTGGGCCCAGGCATCTCTCTATTCCTTTCAGAGATCGTTCAGCATGCAGAAGCAGACCACAGATCCAGGCCAAGCGGCCCCTTCAAGGCCGAGGGGCCGTTCCTCTAAACGAGGCAAGTGATCTCACAGTCTCACTTCCCATAGGAAGCCAGCTGGCCCCTTATTCCAGCACTTGGGCAGTCACCACTACAGATGCTGGCTGGCCCCTTATTCCAGCACTTGGACAGCCATCACTACAGATGCATGGGTGTTAGACACCGTCACGCAAGGTTTGAGACTAGAATTTGTTCTCAACCACCTGACAAATTCTGCTCTTGCCCTATCCCAACGAGCAGGTCCAGGGCTGACTTTATGTCAGAGGCCATAGCTCATTTATTACAAATACGAGCAATTGAACCAGTACACAAGACCAAGAAGGACGAGGGTTTTACTTAAACCTCTTTGTCATCCCTAAGACTTGGGGGGCTGGAGGGCAATCTTAGACTTGAAAGATCTAAACCTTACTTGAGGTATAAGAAGTTTAAGATGCAACCACTTCAATCAATCCTGGCCAGCATCAGGCAAGGTGACTTTCTTACCTCAATAGACCTAACTGAGACATTTTTCCTAACCACCGCAAATTCCTCAGATTCAGCTATGCCCAACGCCACTACCAGTACAGAGCCCTACCATTTGGCCTCTCATCGACACCGAGGGTATTTACAAGGTACTGGCAGTGCTCGCAGCCCACCTTAGACAAATTCCAATCAGAATTCAATGCTATTTAGATGACATACTAATTCAGTCATCATCATTCCGAAACGCTCAGTCAGACCTCGCCCTAGCCATCAAGGTCTTTCAGGAGCACGGGTTTTCTGTTAATTTCCAGAAAAGTCATACAACAACCTGGCTCCTCCATTTGGGCGCTGTGATAGACACAGACAATTGTACGGTCTACCTATCTCAGGACCGAAGGAACTCTATTCAGACTCTTGTACGTCGGATCCGAAGGGACAGAGTAGTCACATTGACCTCCCTATCACAGCTACTGGGGAAGACGGTATCCTGCGTGCAAATTGTGCCATGGGCACGCCTCCATGCCAGAGAATTACATGGCTTCTCCTTCCATTTCAGAGACTTGAACTCCCTTCAATGGTGGGACTCCCTGGCGCTGTCACGGGGAGCAGTATTAGAACCAGACAGAATTACCATTACCACAGATGTAAGCCTATTTGGGTGGGGGGCACACCTCCACACGCACTGGGCTCAAGGTCGGTGGTCCAAACAGGACCTAAAGAACAATATAAACTGGCTGGAACTCAGAGCCATACATATGGCCCTAAATAGATTCACCGATATAGTACAGGCCCAACATGTCCTGATTTTCACCGACAACATTACAGCCAAGGCCCACGTCAACAGACAAGGGGGGACAAGGTCCAGGCCTCTCATGCAGGAGGCCAAATTGCTGGGCAGAACTGAATCTTGCCTCCATCAGGGCGGAGCACATATCCGGAGTGACCAACCAGCAGGTGGACTCACTGAGCAGAGCAACCGTGGACCACTCTGAATGGCAGCTGGATCAGAAGGTGTTCAGAGAGATCGTGGACAGGTTTGGTTCCCCATCCTTAGACCTTTTGCCTCCCCCACCAACTCACAACTTCCCAGATTCCTTTCCGGGTTCCCACCTCCATCAGTGGAGGGAACAGATGCGCTCTGCAGTCCCTGGCCCAGGGAACTGCTCTATGCCTTCCCTCCTCTGCCGTTTATTCCTGCCACGATCAGGAAGATCCTTCGCGAACGAGCAGAGGTCCTCCTGGTTGCGCCGCATTGGCCGAGACGCTCTTGGTCGCCGACCTGATGGAGCTCTCCGCATCACCTCCATGGAGGATCCCAGCAAATCGCATCTCCCACATTCAGGGGGAACTATGCCATCCAGACCCTCAATGACTCCAGTTAACCGCCTGGCACCTGAGAGGCAGGCCTTAGGCTGAGACTCATATTCGTCAGGGGTCATAGCTATGATTCAGCAATCCAGGCGACCCTCGACGAATAGAATATACGATGCCACATGGAGAGACTCCTGTAATTGGTGTTCAGTTCGAAAAATTGACCTTTTGGCGGTTTCAATGCCAGTTATCTTGGAGTTCCTGATGGATGGTCTAGACAAAGGGCTTTCCACAAGCACCATCCGCAGGCAGGTATCATCACTTGCCACAGTTATTTCCTGTGGCAATGAATCCTTAACACATTACCCTATGATACGCTCCTTCCTAAAAGGAGCTAACAACGTCAGACCATCAACTGTACATAGATACCCCTCGTGGGATCTTCATCAGGTTTATAGGCTCTTGTTTCGCACCCTTTGAACTATTGACACTGGTTTGTTATCGATGAAGGTGGCATTTCTTGTTGCTGTAACTTCAGCGAGAAGGATATCTGAACTGGCTACTCTTCAGTGAGGAAGGACCTGTGTACGTTCCATAAGGACAGGGTAACCCTTAGGCTAGGCCCCTCCTTCGTGCCTAAGGTCAAGTCCTTGTATCCCAGATCTCAGGAAATAGTTTTGCCGGACTTCTGTCCTAACCCATCTAATGACATAGAGGCTCAGTGGAACAAATCAGATGTGCGTAGGACTTATATTGTTATATACAGAGAACCTCATCTTTCCACAGAACAGAGGCTCTGTTTGTGTCCTATCACCCTTCATCACTAGGTCAGAAGGTTTCTTCAACCACAATACGCAGGTGGATTAGAGTTTGTATTTCTCTGGCATACCAGTCTCAGTCACTGCGAGATCCCAGGCATATCACGGCCCATTCCACCGGGGCGCAGCTACTACAGCTGCCTGGTCTACTCAGGCCTCCGTAGAGGGAATTTGTAGAGCAGCAACATGGGCATCGCCCTCTTCCTTTGTCTGTCACTACAAGAGGGATATATATGCATCTTCTATGGCTTCATTTGGCCTCAAGGTTCTAGAACACGCATTAACATTGGATGGGACCCAGGCCCAATCTAATTCCCCACCCTAGGGACACAGGGCTTTGGTATGTCCTATCCGTGGGTTCTCCATCCAATTATGCTGGAGAAAGGGGTGTTGTCTTACCTGAACGCCTTTTCTCAGCATGATGATGGAGAATCCACTCCCTCCCATTAGGTCAGTTGGCCTGGTTCCCATATTGTTCAGACGCGTCGGACTAAAGTCTGAGTATCGCCTTAGCCTAAAACTGGGGTGCAGTTGGCACAGAGGGGGCGGTACTAAATTTCAGACTTAGTCTAATTGGAGCAGATAGATTAAGACAACCCATCCGTGGATTCTCCATCATCATGCTGAGAAAAGGCGTTCAGGTAAGACAATGCCCCTGTCTCTCAGTTTCTCACAAATTGCACACAACAATCATCATTATGAGGCAACTTCTCGTAGTCTCTCTTCACATCTTGAACTTCCTTCATTCACGAAGCTGCCACCTTCTCTTCTATCCATGTGCTGGCTGAAGTGCCAAGTAATCCCTTAAATCTATTGCATACCTCATGCTGCCCCCCCTCTCTTATTAGCATCGTGACGAAAGTGGTGCAGGGAAAAAGCCTTGGACTTTCTCCTTTTATCCCTTGCTTAGTATTTCTGCCAGTAAAGAAGAGGGTGGTGGTGGGGGTACTACTCTACTAAATCCTAACACCAACCCATCCATTTTACCTCCATTCATTATCTCTCTTCCTGAACCACACCCAGTTCTCATTTACATATTTCTAAGTTAATTGTCAGCCATTCACAAATAACAGTATTCTCCTCTATTCTATTCTATCTAGCCATTTCCTAACTTCTCAGAGCTGGCTAAGAGATGCCAGAAAATCCAGCAAGTCTATCAAGCTCTATTAGGTGTTTCCTGTACCTTGTGACTTAGCTTACCATTTTAATCTTTCTTGGCTTGCATCAGCTTTTTAATTCTTTTGGTTATTCTTAAACTCTCTTACAACTACCTATGCTGCAAGCACATAGTTTGGGAAGACGCATCTCCATGAAGCACTTTTTTAAAAAAATAAGAAACTGTATTAAAAGCAACAACACACGTCAGAGAAAATTGCATACATTAGGAGACATTACAAATGAGAACAAATATAAATTTGACAGTTGAGAACAGAGACTCAGAGTAGATTTAACTGATTGTACTTCCTATCTATGCTCCAATGGTGGCACCAAACTCATTTGAGGCCTTGCTGCACTTTCATTCTTCTTTATTTAGAAAGTGCTGTGTATCACAGCTTTTTATTATAATTAAAATGTTTAGGAAAGCAATACAGTATGTGAATCTATGAAACACTGTCAGGAATTTCTGGATTTTGAGGGCCACATGACATGGATTTTGTAATTTGTTAACTCACAGAGTTATTTTGTATTTTAATTTGACTTATTTTCTCTCCTTTAAAATAATGTTCAGGTTCATTAGAGATTGGAATGTAGGAAAAGTTTTATCCTATGTTTGTATGGATGGATTAAATAGCTTTTAATGTTCCTAAACCCAAAAAATAATTTACGGAAGGATGTTTGGATATTATCTGGTTATCTAACTTCAAACAGGCTTTGTAGTTGATTTACTGTGCAATGAGGGGTTATTTTGTCCAACCAATTTTCCTCTTTCATTTTTATTTGTTCTGTTGACTATAAAAAAGAAGTTTGAGGTTCTACTTTTCATAGGGAGATCCACTTTATCAGAATATCCTAATAAACTGCTTTTAAATGATCTTTCAACTCGGGTTGCTTATTGGGAATGTAACCTAAGGCAGAACCTAGGGCCAGATTTGGTTATCACTTATACCAGTTCTGGTAACTGTCTGCTAGAATAACATTCTAGTTACATGCCAGGATATTTTAATATTTCTTCTTGCAAATAGAATATGTGTTGTGTATCTGCCTATATAACATGAGTTCAAGTAGTCCATTTGAATAGCCCTGAGTAATCATGTTCAACAATAGAAAATATATCTAGGGCCCGTAAATGTAGTTGACTTCCGACAGAATGAATTATAAAGGTGTGTGTGTGTGTGTGTGTGTGTGTGTGTGTGTGTGTGTGTGTTTTACCAATCTCAGAAGGATGGAAGGCTAAGTAAACCTTGAGCCAGTGAGAATCGAACTGCCAAACTGCTGGCAGCCGGCAGTCAACAGAAGTAGCCTGCAGTACTGATTCTTACCAATCTGCCACCATGGCTCTATTTCCCCTCTTCCTGCTCACAGATACTGCTGGGGTGAATAGAATATTAATTAAATGGGGCTGATACTTTGAGATCTAAAAGAAGGAGGAAACAATATTTCATTTCATTGTTTGCAGTAGCAGCTGATTCACATCTCATTGGAAACAAGGAAGAGGGTACAGAGAAAATAAATATGTGAAAGCAGGGCTTTTTTTCACATAGAACGCCCAGAATGGAGTTCCGGCACCTTTTTTTGGATGGAACCTTGTAGGGTAGGCAAGGCGGGTTGTATGATGTGTGTGAGTTCCGGCACCTTTTTTTTTTTTTTTTTTAGAAAAAAAGCACTGCATGAAAGCAAATGGATTCAGTTTATCTTAGAGATGAATTTTGCTGCAATATTTAGGAAGCTGTTTTTTCTTCTAAATATGTGATATGATGATATCATAGTTTGAATTTCTCATTTTTCTTCTTCTCTTCATGGGCTACCACCTGAAGCCTATGGGTCAGATTATAACTGAGAATGTTAAATATGTAATTTTTATTAATAACATACATTTAGACATCTTTAAACCCTCACAGTTGTGGAGATTTTTAATGGGGTCACATTGTGTAGCAAAGAAGAGTACACCTCTTTTTCTCTTGACATGATCCACATCAAAGAAGGTTTTAATTGGAATTGTCCAATTAAAAATTGGAATTCAATTAGAAATAATGAGAAATTCAGGACCAAGAAAATAGGATACTTAACACTGTATGTATAGCATTAAAATTTGAGTTTAGTTAGAAATCAAATAATGAGAATTTCAGGAAATCCTGAATTCATAGCATTGTTGACATAATGTAACCACTAGGATTTATTGCTATATGTTATTCTCAGTATCAGAGAGGGAATGTTAGGAAAACGAGTAAGAAAATGACATTATTCTCATGCTATGTTTATTATTGTTCTCTAAACATCTCTTTGGCTTTTGTGATAAGAAAATGCTGGTTTACTATCTTTTCTGTTTGTTTGATTTTTGGCCATGTATGTTATAGCTATACCTCTAAAGTATGCTTTGGCTGTATCCCATACATTTTGTAATGTTGTATCATCTTTTTTTGTTTTCTTTGAAGAAAAACTCCATTTCTTTTTCTTTTTTTGCTAATTCTATAAATTTTCTTTCTTTTAATATAGATTAGCAAGACTGGCAAAAATGTTTAAAAACATGTAAGATAGATGTTGGAAATGTAAACATAGTCAGGCACTTATTACCATGTTTGGTGGACATATGATAAAATAAACAGTTATTGGAAAAAGATATATACATAACTAGAAAAGATGTTGGGAAAACATGTAGATTTTAAACCTGAACTTTTTTTTATTAGGTATAATGCCAGAAAAAAACTAATAAATAAAGCTTATATTTGATTTTGCATGTCACAACAGCAGCAAGAATTATATTTGCGCAATACTGGAAAAATGAAGGAATACCGTCAGATGAAGAAATAATTAAAAAAATACTAGAATGCACAGAGATGGATAAACTGACTTAGATCTATTATAACAAAGTATGTTTACTGATAGATGTTTGGATTTTATCTCCATAGCTACTTTACATTTTCTATATGACCTTGTCATGTACTTCTCACCCATGTTGCATGAAAAACGATATCTATCCTAATTACTGATGCACATCACCCTTATTTTCAATTACTGATGTTAACAATCAATAATCAGACAACACTGACTTATAATATGCAAGAGCTGAAAGAATATTGCATCCTGTTTAAAGATGTCATTGAAACATTGGTCTCAACAATCAGGCTCTGCTTGATTAAGTACAGGGATTCATATATTATATTGTATAGGTGTTCCTAGGACAATATTTCAACATTTCTATTGTTATCTTCTCTGCTTATTACTAAGGCTACTAAGGTCATTGGAAATAGCAAAATAAGCAAGAACAATTTCTTCAAAGGGACAGCAAAGCTTCATTTACAATGCATGTGTTTTTAGCACTTACTTTCAAGAACCTCATTATCTTCACATAAATGTGTGCTTTGTGATGGTTTCTTTTACTTCTGTTAGCATTAATTTTCAACTAGAAGTACCCATGGAACCATGAATACATCTGAGATTTGGCCATAGAAAAACATTGAATTTTAACAAAACTGGCTGCTGTGGTGTTTATCAACACCCATTTATGGTTAGGTAAGTATTGATTATGTGGAAATACCAGGGTGATATAATGTTTAAAGTGTTCAGTCCAAATATGACATAAGTTCATTGTGAGAATTTGACCTGCTCAATTTTTGTCAACCTAACCTTCCAAAATTGTCCTGAAAATACTTTGAATACTGTCAGAATAGAAGACATATGTACACTGCTCTGAGTTCTTCAAAGCCATGACAGTTCACTCATGATTTCTGGACCTATCTTTTAAATTTAAGGTTTATCTCCCTGAATAATTCATTGTAACACACTTTGTATGCTGAAAAAATAAATCCTGACCTCTTGGCTGCAAGTCAGAATTGATATAAATGAGTGAGACAATGATTTCAGTTGCTGCAGTGCATTTTCATAACATCTGAGCTATGAGAATGCAAAGAAATCCAGCACAAGAACATGGTAGAGATATCTACCATGGTAGATATCTACCATGATAGAGATATTGTCATCTTGATCATTAATTCAATGCAGAATGACTTTCATTGATAGAGTATAGACTTAAGGGTGTAGTTTGAAATGGTCCCATTTTTGCAAGTACATGTAATGGACAAATATTGATGTTTATTGGGTACAAATAATTAGCATTCTTCATTTTTAGGTTGGGACAATAACATTTTTTTCTCACATTAAAATTTAATGTTCATTTCATTTATTTATTACATAAATCATAGTCCAAAGCAATCCATTAAAACACCAAAATTTAACTCTTATTAATGTGGTTAAAATTGCATTAACATTATGGCCATAACATCAAATATAACACCAAATAATAATGAAACTAAAAAATAATTGCAGCTTCACAAGTTATCTCAATTCCATATTAATACAGAATGGGAGACAAAAGATTTTATAACAGATGAGATTTAATTACTGATAGAAACTTCATTACTACTAAATGTATATTTCACTTGTCTAGTTGCAGCTTGATTTCAAATGAGTTGAATTTCTTCATAGATTTCAACAAGTATGTAACTGTGAACAAGATCTAAAGCAGAGGTCCCCAACCTTTTGAGCACTAGGGACCGTTGCCATGGAGAAAGGTTTTTCCGTGAACCAGAGTGTGTGGTTTTGAATACTGTCTGCATCCCAACAATAGAACTCTGCTTGTTTGTGTGGACTGCTTGCTGGCAAGCTGTGCACTGGTGCAAGTCCACCGACTAGGGGTTGGAGACCCCTGATCTAAAGAATGATGCAAATCGGTTCCATTTAAAAAGCCAAGTAATCTTGCCAAAATTATATAAATCTGTTTAATAGAAAACAAGTTTAATATAAAGCCATTAAACCATTAAAGATGAATGGTATATAAAGGAACCATTCACACATATTCAGTTTTCCTTTCGCCTTTACTTTTGTGCATAGTTTACATATCACATTACCTTAATTTCTAATAATAAGTAACTATAATGGTCTAGCTGCAATCAGCAATGGAATATTGTAAGCTTTATGGTTGGGGAATGATGCTTTGAAGATGGTTCTATGATTCTATGAATGTACAGGCTATTGCTGAAAGCTCCTGCAATTACAGTGGATCTTTTTCCCTCTGTTTCTTAATTGTGTTTTCAGCTTGTGTTTAGGCATTTAAGTTTTATTGCGAAAGTTGTTATTTTAGCTTAAAGAACTCATAAACAGGCGCTGAAGAAGGAATAAGAAGTCTTTGGCTTAGCTGGAGTTCCCAAATGATTTTTATGGCAATTTTACATTCTGTTCTGTTTGAATTTAATTACTATGGACCAGATGTTCATGGACTTTATTTCACATTTGTCTATTTGAGCTTAATGGACTTCTTTTTGGAGCAGCACAAAGGACGACTTCTGGGGAATTTGGGGAATTGAAGATGAGGACAAAAAGCAGAGCTGATGTTTGCAACCATGAATATGGAGCTGACAAGTAGATCAGCTCCTTCAACCTTTTCTGGACAAAGAGAGGACATGACATTGCCCAAACTGTTCTCCTTACAGTTACTTTTCATGAGTAGACTGCAAGACAGTGGTCTCCAGAAAAGATGGGAAATTGGGAAATGAGGAATTTACCACAAATGGAACATTTTTAAAGGACATCAAGTTCACACTTTACTTGCTAACCACTTTCAGACATTGCCTATTAACTGCATCAAAGAAGTTAGACACCTTCAAAGTGAAAAGATCACAAACACAACTGTAAGAAAATAGAAACATATATTTATAACCTTTAAGAAATTAAAAACAAAAGCCAAAAGCAAGATAAGGTTTTGGCTCTAGAAGATTTTAAACACACTAAGGATTCAGAAAACATTGGAATATTGGATTTTGAACGTTAAGACTTTGAAATTAATCTTAAAGAATAGATGCATGTTTATGGAAAAAACCCTGTATTTTATATCGGAAACATAACAAGACAAGAAACTTTGAGGAACTGCATTAGGAACAGTGCTGGGACTTGAATCAATTATGTCAGGTTTGTTGTGTCTTCTTGGGAAGAAGAAAATCTTGCAGAAAAAGACATGTAACAAAATCTACCTGAGAATAATATCAATTTGAACAAAAAAATGTCATCATATATAAAGAAAATATTGCATGAACTTTAAAAATTAGGAAGGAAATAAAAAATGAGGATCCTGGAAAGGAGTTGGAATAAGTTATTTTTGCTGGACTTATAAAATAGGTTGTTTAAAGTATTGAAGAAATTTGTAGCAAGGGTCAATGACCATCTGAATGGACTAAAGAGAAAAATTGTTTTGTTTATCTGACTAGAGTTAAAATAGTTGCTATTGCTATTCTGTGTGGTTCTTTTTTGGTTTGCCAATATCTGGGATTACAAAAATGTTATCTATTTGATTTGCTTACATTTAATATGGTATTTGAGCTTTTTCACCTATGGTTACTTTATGTATCCTAATTTGACAATATTTAAGTTGATTATGTATCTATCTTTTTTACTTAAAGGAAATTTTATGAACTTGTTCTTTTAAAGGAGAAATTATCCTGCTTTGAATGTCAAATTTAAGACATAGAATCATAGGCTTGGAAGGGACAATGGAGGTCTTTTAGTCAGCCCTCTGCCCAAGGGAGGAGTCCCTATACCATCCTGGACAAATGGTTGTCCAATCTTTTCTTGAAAACCTCCAGTGATGAGTATCCTCAACTCTATCTATCTATCGATCTACCTACCCACCCATCCACCCACCCACCCATCCACCCATTCATCTATTCCTCTGTTGATGCAGCCTAAATCTTCATTGGCTCTTTTAGTAGTTGCTGCACACTGTTGACTCATACATCTTGTTGGAACTTGTTGGATAGGGCTCAATGCTCGAGTCTGTCAAGATCTTTTTAAATCTTGAGTTTATCTTTCAGAGTACTGGCAATATCCCCCAGCTTGATCTCATCTGTAAATTTTGATGAGTCCCCTTTCTCTTCCTTCACCTTGATCATTTATGAAGATGTTGAAGAGCATCGGGCCCAAAATGGAACCTTGAGATATGCCATTGACTGCTTCTCTCCACAGAGATGTAGCTCCATTGAGGACTACATACTGAGTGCAGCTAGTCAGCCATCTGTGTGTCTATCTGGTGGTGGTATTATCTGTTCCACATTATTCTATCTTGCCATGAAATAACTTTGTCAAATGCCTTAAGTCCATGTATACTTTTCTTTTTGTGTGAGTGTTTATATGTAAGTTTGTGTGTGTTGGTTTCTTTTTCTTTTTGATTTTTTAAAATCTTTTATGTATATTATAATACTGGGATTACTTTATATTTGCTAAATGTGGTTTTATTTATAATTAAGAGCTGAGTTATGGAATATTTATTTGAATATGATATATTGCTATTTAAGGTGGTTTTCTTTGGAAGTGTTGGTTTTCGAATACAAAAGGGTATATTGGATTTCTTTACTGTTAACATGGTGTTTAAACTTTTTTCCATACAGTCACTCTAGAACAGAGGTGTCAAACTGCCGGCCCGTGAGTTAGATGCATCATAGCGAAACCACGCCCACCCCATTGCAAAAAAGTTCTGATACGTCACAACACGTCATGTGATGTTGCGAGTTTGACACTCCTGCTCTAGAAGTATGGGGTATTCGTAAGCTTGGGATTATTTTAAGACAAATGGCTTCTCTCTGTCATGTTAAACTTTAGCATTTTTTAAATACTAGGATATGGGTACTACTTTATGCCCTTTAAATGGGGTTTTGCTAACAGCTAAGAGTTGAGATGTGGAATGTTAAGTTTTAGATATGTTAATTCATGTCATTATTTTAGACCTCTGTTTGGACTTTTTGCTGACAACTGGATTGGATAAGACATTACTTATTACATTTGCCTATTATTAAGAGATGAGCTATGGGATGAAGGATTTAAATTTGTTAATTAACAAGAGGTGAAGGGATTATGAACTTGTTCATGCTTCTCATGAAAACAAAATTGATTTCATGGGGGGGGGGAAGCTCCTTTTACTTTTTTGCACCTTTTTCCTTTTCCTTCCTTCTTTCTTTTTTTTACTTTATATGTTTTTTTATTGTTGTGACTAAAACTATTACTGCAATTATTATATTAAAAATGGAAAGAGAGAAACAAAATCTCTCCCTGGATTACATCTATTTTGATTTTTTTTCATACGATTTCTAAACTTCTTTCTTTGTCTACCTGTGCATTTGAGGGTTTTATATTTGTAAGGTCCTATTACATAATGCTATGTTTCAGAAGGAATGTGTGGCATATTCTCTGCAGTCTTTGACTATATGAATTTGTGATCAGAGATCGATTCACTTTATATTTGTATTAATTGTTGCATACTCGTTTTTGGTGTTATAGTTGGGCACTAGATATAAATACTAGAAGTACTGTGAGTTCTATTCTGCCTTGACAAGCTAGAGTTGGTAGAGCTTAGCCAACGCACCCATATTTTCTCTTCTCCTGGTGAGGTCAATGGCAAAACTTCAGAAAAGTCTTGCAAAGAAAATTTCAGGTATTTGTGCAGGCAGTTTTTGAGGATCAGATATGATTGAATGAATAATAAAAAAAAAACAATGTAAGATATTGGTTCACTTCCTGTTGTTAGCTGTTAAGGTTTTTTTTTTAATGCAAACAGTGGAAACCTAAAATGTATCTTTCATTGGATTAAAGGTCCTTAGAAATGTGAAAAATTGTAAAAAGGTAAAGGTTTCCTTGTCCAGTCATGTCTGACTCTAAGGTGTGGTGCTCATCTCCATTTCTCAGCCAAGAAAACCAGCATTGTCTGGTGGTCATGTGGCCAGCATGGCTATATGCCTAAGGTGCATGGACCACTGTTACCTTCCCACCAAAGTGGTACCTATTAATCTACTCACATTTGCATTATTTCAGACTGCTAGGTGGGCAGCAGCTGGGGCAGGAATTGGAGCTCACCCTGTTGTACACTGCTCAGTTAAAGATGCTGAGCTTGTCAGCTGGAGAGTTGACAGCCTGGGATCTCAAACCCAGGCTGTCGACTCTCCAGCTGACAGACTCAGCATCTTTAACGGCTAAGTCATTGTGCCTCTTGGAAAATTGTAGATAAAATATATTTAAAACTGTGGGAGAGGCAATAAAAATAAATGTATTTCAATATCTTACTTTTCTAAGATATTTGTATAAACATCTGAGTATTTTCTCTTAAATTCATGTTCTTTTTTTCTTATCCCCCATCCTCCCCCATCCTCTGTAGAAATTTTAACCATTAACTAGGACCTTGAAAAAACTAAACTTGCTTAGTTTT
>NW_024097233.1:0-65089 GCF_016545835.1 Crotalus tigris
AACATTCATTTTTACAGCTGAAATTCTCCCCAACAATGACAATTGCAATTTTTTCCAATCATTTAAATCCTTTTGTACTTTTGCCCATAATAATTCATAATTATTCTTATACAATTTTCCATTTGAAGCATTAAATATACTCCCAAGTATTTAAACTTTTTCACCATCTGAAAACCTGTAGATTTAACTAAAATTTCCTTATCCTTAGTTGACATATTCTTAGATAATATTTTAGTCTTGTGATTATTAACTTTAAAACCAGAAACTTTCCCATACTGTGTTATAAGTTCTAATAGACAATCAACCACTAGAGTCGGTTGTTCCAAAGTTAAAACCAAATCATCCGCAAAAGCCTGCAATTTATACTCATTCTTTTTTATCTTTATACCCTTGATTCTCGAATCTGAATCAACAAAATCTCCATTGTTAAAACAAATAACATTATTATTATTATTATTAACTTTGAAACATAAAAAACTGATGTTAGTTAGTAGTCCATCAAGTCTACGCTTTGAGATTTTTTTTGTTTTTTGTTTTCTATTTTATGTCTTTATGTATTTTTACTTATTTTAATTTATTTATTTTAATTTTTAATTTTTGTCCAATGATGGACATGTTTATCCCAAACATTTTTAAACTCAATTATTGATGATTGATCCACTACCTCCTCTTGGCCCCAAACTTCCACTATTCTTTCTACAAAGTAATAATTTCTAACATGACTTTTGAACTTCCGGTTGTGTTCTTGATTTTTGCTTAATACTGAAAATACTTTCTTTGAGAACCTTATTCACACTCTTAATATACCGTATTTTCCACTGTATAAGACGACTTTCTAAACTCTGAAAATCTTCTCAAAAGTCAGGGGTCGTCTTATACGCAGGAATATGCGGGTAGCTATTCTCTGAATTTAAAACCAATCTGCCCCCTAGTGGCCAGCCCTATTTTTTTTTTTTTACAGAAATAAACACTAACAGAACAAAGCTTTTTGCAGCAAAGGAGCTCCCATTGTGCTCATCTATAAACAGAAATTCAATATTGTACTGTATTTTCTGGCGTATAAGATGACTTTCTAAACCCTGAAAATCTTCTCAAAAGTTGGGGGTCGTCTTATAAGCCTAGTCGCCTTATACGCCGGAATATACAGTATTTAAAGGTTTCAATCATGTTCCCCATTTCCCTTCTGTCCTCAGGGCTGTACATAATCAGTATCCCCAATATCTCCTGATATATTTTGTCCCTCAGACCTTGCACCATTTTTGTTGCCCTTATTAAAAAGAATGTATAGAGGTCTGAGTTACCATGATCCAGTGGATTCTTCATACTGTAGTTCTTTGATATTTAGTGGGCTACCACTTCCCCACTGGAAATGGAGCCAGAACATTCACTGAGCTAGAGATCAAATTCTCAACTCCTTCTCCATCCAATTTTTGTTTTATTAAAATCTTTACCATTTGAATCCGATTTTAAAGAATTTCACTACCGACCAGAGACAAATGGAGGTATAAGAACCAGGTTTTAATTACTCACTAATTGTGGCAATAATTTTCGGATTCTAGTAAAATATGCAGTGTAATTCTGGGGTCCTTGGTGCTCTCTGAGCTTGGTTGTTTTTTAGCGTACGTTTCATTATCCAACTAGGTAACCTCATCAGTGCTAGAAGGGAGTTGGGTCTCTGTTTATTGTTTGCCCTGTCCGCATTGATGTGCTCTTGGTAGTTCCTTGATTAGATTGTTGTTTGATTGTTTGTCTGTACTGGTAGTTCTTTGATTTGGAACATTGTTTACTGCTTGACTGTTAGTCTAGTATCAATATTGGTGTTAATTTCTGCTTATCTGTGTGTTGACTGCTAGCAGGAGGTTTTTTTTTATTGTACACACGACTTGTGCCTTGTGTCTGGGATATTGTTCTCTGGCAGTTAACTAGGCAGTGCTAATCCTTGTACATACATTGTCTAGCTGAATTGCATATTTCTATGTCTGTCTCTCAGTCTCTCTACATCTGTCTGTCTGTCTGTCTGTCTGTCTGTCTGTCTATCATCTATCTATCATCCATCTATTTATCTATTCATCCATCTATCTATTATCTCAACATATCAAGCACTCAGTGCACTAAATAGATGTCTCACTTGCTTCTGAAGCTACTTTAGATTTTATCTTAGTAACCCATGTCACTGCTAGTAGAATGAAAGCAACCTGTCCCCTCCACATTGGCACATAAGCTACACAATTCCCACAGTCCTGCCAATTCCATACAGCAGTATAGGACATAGGCAACCCATGTGAAAATATAGCACATCCATCAACCCCATTTTAGATCTGTTCACTAAAGAGAGGTATCTCATAGCTTTTAACAGATCATAAGACTGCTATCACCCAGCATGTCAAGTTTTGCCTCACTGCTATATTTGTTTGATACCATTAAAACATTTTCCTTTCCCCTTCCGTTCTTTTCTTCCTCTTTATTTTACTTCTTTTATTCCCATTTTAATATATATTTTATGAATATATACACATGTCGGTCAAAGACCGTAACAAAGGTTTACTTGCCTATCTTCTAGACATTATCTAGACTTCATATTCCTAGTCCATATTAGTAACCAGTGTCAGCTTGCATCACAATGCTTTTTGGACTGAGCTCCCATGAGCAATGAAAGACATAAATAAGGTCCATAAAGGGGAAAAAAACAAAAGAAGAGATTATTTGACAAAAAATAATCAGATGTCTATATAATAGGAGTATTAATTACCCAGGATAGTATTAAGTAGAAAATATAAATATAGAATCTACCAATAATTATTCTCAGACTTCTTAAACACCTATCTTGGCTTGTCCTAATTTTTTCTCAGCATCCTGCCAAAATGACCTCACAAATTCTGAAACTGACCTCTAATATCCATTAGTAGGTTCTCTTTTGTTCATTGCTTACCTGTCTTCTAAACAATTATTTTTTTCTGAAGCCAGGTAGAAGACACCCATATTACTTGTTTATTCCAGTTGCTAAGAGAGGACCTCCAAGATGGAATAAAGATAAGACCTATAGTTAACACCTGGAGAAGTTCACCATTACCTTCTTCTCTTCAGAAAAGCAAGCAATCAGTCTAAAAAGAAATAACATCGACTTCTCCTTCCGACAGTGTACCAAGAAACACATAAGAAATATTTCAATGTCATGCTTTATACCTTTGGGAGAGGTTCTTATGAGGCCATTTCCAGGTCCCCAATCAAGAAAGATAACTGCAAAAGCTACAGAAGATATTATTGAAGCAAAGAAACCAGTGTTTTATATCTTTCTATCTAATATGTACCATTATGGCCAACATCATGTATAAAACAGTGAAAAATGATGATGATCAGAGTTAGTGATAATGGTTAACAAAGTTGAAAAAGGGTAGAAGAATCCAAGCTTTAGATTATCCTCAACTATGGAAGGTCATTGGGCAATTTTGGTCCATTTTCTTTAAAAAGACCAACCTACTTCCTAGGATTGTTGAGGCTGATTGGTTGAAAAAAGTGACCTATGACTGGTCCTTTCACTTATGACTGTCACAGCATCCCTACAGTCATGTGATCAAAAACTCAAGTGCTTGGTAACTGGCATGAATTTATGACAGTTGTACATCTCAGGATCATTTGATCCTTTGGAGATAAAGGGACTCAGGAAAATAAACATTTGATTGAAAAGAAAGGCAAAACAAATTGAACTATAAAGTGGATGAGTTTTATTTTAACAATACCCAAGAAAAGGGTAAACAAAATTGGAATTTTTCCAGCTGAAACTTAGTTGACCCTGCTCAGGTAGTATGTTTTTCCAGGACAGCGTCATGTTTGGGTTCTCTGTGTTTGTGGGAATCTTTAATCATTAAACTGCCATGTTGATGGAAAATTAAAATGGAAGATCATTACTACAAATAATTTCTAACCAATATACAGACTTCCTTCCTTCCTTCCTTCCTTCCATCTATAGATGTTCAAAAGTAGTATATTGATCCTTACAACTTCCTAAGCAAATGGGTTCGTTCCTTTGTCTCAATTCCATTGTGCATCATGGCTTAACCTGGTCAAAGGCCTAACTTGGTCATTGAGGTGGAGAAGAAAGATGTGCCTTTCTTCTTAAAGTCTTTCCCACTGAAAGCTGGATATTTGACTTGAAAAATATACAAATCTTCATTTACACTACACAACTTTAAGAAAAATGAAGATTGGGATAACATTTTGGAAGACTTTTCTCATCAATGTTGCTAATTAACTAATTTGACCCCGGTTTACTGGCTGAGCAAGAGAGAGAAAGGGAAGTCCCCAACCAACAGGGATCCATTGTCTTTCCTTTTTCCATTATTCATGATAAAAGAAAAGGGAATTAATTCCCTTATCAAAATTATAATAACTATATGGGCAAACCTCAGTGGTGACTTGGTCTCCTTGCATTCACCGCATAATGTTTGTTTGGTGACCCTTGTTGAAAGAGGAACTTTCTCTCTAGTTTGTATTTGTGGAATGGTTCATATATACCAGTGGTTCTCAACCTTTTTAATGCCGCGACCCCCAACCGGTCGTAAGTCGAGGACTACTCAACCGGTTGTAAGTCGAGGACTACTCAACTGGTGCAGCACCGTTTGCAGAATGGGACTTCTGGCGGGCTCAGCAGGGCAGAGACAGCCTGGACAATTCCTATTGGCTTTTGAAAGCCAATAGAATTAGACTCTATTCAAGAGAGTCTATTCTATTGGCTTTCAAAAGCCAATAGAATAAAAGGGAGTAGCACAGCTAAGGAAAAGGGGAAAAAAATGGTGGACTGTGTTGTTTGGTGACCCCCGTGAAATGATCGTTCGACCCCAAATGGGGTCCCGACCCATAGGTTGAGAACTACTGATATATACTTTTAAGCCAGGGATTCCTAAATTTAGTTAGTTCTTTCTCTATTCTTCTTTAGTTCCTCTTTTATCACTTGGGTGTTGAGCGAATTTATCTATTTATTTCACTAATCTATATAGATGTCCATCTCACCAGAAATGAATAATCACACCTCCCTTCAGGTTAATCTTCGTGTACAAACCTCCCTTAAAAATCCAAACACCAAAATGAACATAAACAGACAATGAAAACAATACAATGAAACATTGGGAAAGGTGAATTTATTTCAACAATGTACATCTAAAAGGTTCTTCACATTTCCACTGGACTAAGCCATAATGTAATAGGTTTGCTTTTGACTTTCCACACGTGAATCCAATTACCATGTAAACTAGTGTTCTTATGTTCTTATTAACATACTGTGTACATTAGTTTTATCCTTCGCTTCACTGATGAATTTATGAATCAGTGCATGGTGTGAACCTCAAATAGTTCACACTTTCAAGATAAGCTTGTTGTACAAATGAAACCCATATCCTTGTGTTTCTCAGAGACCAGGTTCTTGTGAATCCATTCCTTACAAGGGCAAGCCTTTTTAGTTAAGCCTTGATAGTTACCTTGCTCTATAAAACTTACTTCCCAAATAGGAAAACATAGTCAGTTCTTTGCAGTTCCTTTAGTTGTTTATTAGAATTATTCATCTCTCTCCTCTCTTTTGTTCTTGAGTATTTCACTTTAATCCATAAACAACTTGTTATGACTAATTCCACAAGACTTTCAGGGAACAATCAAGGGCTAAAGCCTCTCCCAAAGATGCTTTTTCAGGGAAAAAAACCTGGGCTTTCTTGTTTTTTCTTTGAAGTCCTTTTGCTTCCCACGCAAGAAGCTTTTTCGGCTCTGACCAGCTGAAAATGACCAGCTATCTGCAAGGAATATAAATCCTTCCATTCCCCACCCTCAGGTTAGAGCTGAAGAAGCTTCTTGGATGAGAAGTAAAATGAAGTAAGAGCCGAGGTGGCGCAGCAGTTAGAGTGCAGTACTGCAGGCCACTTTAGCTGACTGTGTTCAGCAGGTCAGCGGTTCAAATCTCACCGGCTCAAGGTTGACTCAGCCTTCCATCCTTCCGGGGTAGGTAAAATGAGGACCCAGATTGTTGGGGACAATGTAAATATATATATACATTGCTTACTGGTGTACACCGCTTAGAGAGTGCTTGCACTTAAAGCGGTATATAAGTCAAATAAATAAATAAATAAATAAATAAATAAATAAATAAATAAATAGATAGATAAATAAATAATGTCTTCAAAGAAAGTCCAGTTGCCTCCTGAAAAAGCACCATTGGGAAAGCCATGACCTGGTTGACTGAGAATCTCCATAGACATTTGGCTAAAACCACTATCAAGTGTAAAACACTCATGTTTTCACTAAAATTAGAGCTCCTATGTTCCTAAAGGAAATATTGACTCTCATATATTTGGTTGTGCTCTATCTCAGGGATACCAGTAGTCCTAGATGGGAGGTTATATGCTGAGGTTCATCACCACTGTTGTTACAATTATAATAGTAGGAACTACACTATCAAATAGGATTACCTTAAACAAAAAAAGGGGTTTTGAAAAATCTATTCATCCTTCTGCTTCTTTCTAAGACCAGTGGGAAAACGTTAATGTCTTCCTCACTCGGCCCATTGCCTCTTTCATTTCCCGATTTCTTAGACAATATATCATAGGATTAAGGAAAGGTGTTATTGTGGTATAAAATACGGAAGACACCTTGTCCAGACTGGCGCTGAAGATGGGGACAAGGTACACAAAGAGGCAAGGTAGGAAGAAAAGGCTGACCACTGTCAGGTGAGAGCTGCAGGTGTATAGAGCCTTCCTTCCACTCTCCTTGAAGCGGCCTTGAAAGGTGCTCAGGATGATGCCATAGGAGATCAGCAAGATTACGAAACAAACCAGGGAGAGCAGGCCGCTATTGGCCACCATGAGTATCTCAGTGACACGGGTGTCAACGCAAGCTAGTTTGACTACCTGTGGAACATCACAAAAGAAATTGTCCACTTCATTTGGCCCACAGAACGGCAGCCGTAGGACCAGGAATAACTGGCTAGAAGAGTGGAGGAGGCCTCCAAACCAACAGAAGCACATCAGTCTAATGCAGCGTGGCCGGTTCATCATGGTTGTGTATGTCAGTGGATGGCAAATGGCCACATAGCGATCATACGCCATGAGAGTTAGGAGGAGCATCTCGGAACCTCCAAAAAAGTGTAAGAAAAAGAGCTGGGACATACAGCCTCTAAATGAGATAGTCCTGCTTTGGGTGACCAGATCTGCTGCTACTTTGGGAACTACTACTGAACCCACCGATGTATCTATGATGGATAAATTGGATAAGAAAAAATACATGGGCAATTTTTTAAGATGTGGATCTATGTGCACCGTCAATACAATGAGAAGGTTGCCAATCAGAACGGCAGCATAGCACAATATCACCAGGACAAATAGAAGGAGCTGGATGGACTGAGACCTGGAAAGACCCAGTAAGATGAATTCAGTGACCCTGGAGGCATTCATGAAGGTGACTGGACCTTGCAAGAAGAAACAAGAAATAATTATCATTACAACTTGCTCCTACTAATCAATGAAAACATGGAAAAGTGACTAATGTTGTTTTTCTATTTGAATCAAAAGTACTCCTAAAGTCTTGTAATGCGAAGAGAAAATATTGAAATGAGCATTTTTTTACAACAGTTTGCAGCAAATCATTTCCTTCCAGATTACTGGTTTACATTACTCCCGGGGCCTTATTGTGGACTAGAGATACTGGGTATTGTGGTTCTGCAGTGTTTGCAAATTACAATTTCACACTCCAGGAAAGAATCCAGAATTTAAACTAAACCGAGCAGCAGATTCTGAAACCCTAATGCCACCATCATTACATATAAATGCTTTATGATGTCCAATATTTCATTTTGTAGCTTACCAATTCTCCTTGAAGCTTCTTTTGTTAAACTGGCATTAAATAACTTTGGTGAGCCAATTTGTAACTATCTTCCCCATGCCTCACAGATGTATAGAAGAACCATTTTCTTGTAGAATATTGTATACAGTATATATGTAACACGTTATTACATATTAATACTAGCAGTAGTAGCAGTAAGTTCTAAGGGAATGAATTTGTTTTAGATTTGAAAAAACAAGGAAATCTACCAGATAAAGTAGTAGTTAACAACAGTATAACTAATAAGGCAAAAGGAATTGGGTTCATATTTAGGATAATTAATGATGATTCCTGTAGCCAACTAAGGTCCATCTAAGCCATGACTCTTTGCAAAACTCTCCCAGCTTCATACATCTATGAAAAATAGTAAGTTAGATATTGATACTCTTTCTCCAATTTTCCAATCTACTTCCACAATTTCTTCAAGGGGAATTTTTTCACCCTTTAAAATAGTTCATACCCACTTGTCCACAAGCAATTCCATTAAACATATATAGTTGCAACTTAGAAATATTTCCAAATCATGAGAAAAATTCAGGACATAGTCCTGAAAACCTGTACCCTGTATACAATCTGCTAACTACTAACCAGAGGGGAAAAAAGAGGTATGAAATTAAAATATTATAGGCCCAGTGAATAAAGCAGATTATTTTCAGATTCATGTGAAAAATTTAGTTCATGCAGTCATGCACATGACAGATTGGAAATAAGTACAATGTTTTGGTAGAATATTCTCTACAAAAATAAGTATATATTGGCAGTATAAAAACATATAGATAATGTAAATAAAGATTATAAAGATATGCAGTAGATATAAATATACACGCAGATATACAGAGGTATACATCTATTCCTTTGTATTGCAATGTAACTGCAGTATTAAAATATTCTGTGCAACAGTCTCTCTCTCTCTCTCTCTCTCTCTCTCTCTCTCTCTCTCACACACACACACACACACACACACACACACCCCTATACCTATGATATTTCTGTGATTCACAGGGCACTAGAGAGACTTCTTCATCTGCAGCATCCATATCCATTTTGTTCCCTTGGGTGTGTATGGGGGGGATCTGTTTGCTTCCAAAGCTATCCTGAATACTAATTTAGAACTTCATTTCGAAGTCCCCATTAATACCTAGACAACATAAACCCACAGTCTTGCCAATTCCACCAAAAGGTAGGACACCTACAATCCACATTTCTTCTTAGGATAAATTTTTATGTACGCTGATCCATTCTCCGCCATTCAATCAGAACTGAATCCTTCCATATAAATCCTGCAAGGAATATAAATCTCTCCACCGAACCCAAGAAGCTTCAGAACTGAAGAAGCTTCTTGGATGAGAAGCAAAACATCTTCAGGCAAAAAAACAAAAAAAACAAAGAAAGTCCAGTTGCCTTTTGAAAAAGCATCATTAGGACAACCATGACCTGGATGACTGAGCATCTCCACAGACACCTGCAGCCCATAAATTTGATTAACAACCACAACCACCACAATAATATATGAGAAATTTGTTTTAGGTCTTCTCCCTCCAGATCATCACAAATGAATGTTATGATACCATCATAACATGGTTCCTCCCTAAGTAGATTTTTGAAGCCATCTCTCTTTCCTGGTTACTTACTGTCCATTTCTTTGGGCCAAGACATTCTTCCCTTTCTTGTTCCTGGATTTGGTAGTGTGAGATAGCACTGAACTGCATTAGGATATCTTCAGAGCTGATGTCCCTGAGTCATGAAGGAAAGCATAAAAAGAAAGAATCAAGGGATAGGAACTTCAAATATCTACCTTATTTTTTTTAAATTTTTTATTATTTTTCACCATACACCATACACCCAAACAAACTTAAAATACATAAACATAAATCTTTTCTTTTAACAGAACAGTACTATACATTTTAAGCATTCTTTACATCTTATTTACGTTTTATGTACATCAATAATTATGTCTTTTCCTTTCTCTGCTCTAGCCAATTATAACATTTATTCCAAATTTCGTAAAATTCTGTCGCCTCCTTGTCTTTTAATTCTAACGTAAGTTTATTCATTTCTGCACATTCCAAGATTTTGTACATAATCATATCATTTGTGGGAATATTTTCACTCTTCCAGCATTGAGCATATGCTATACGAGCTGCGGTCAATATGTGTATAATGATATGTTGGAGTTGTTTTTCCATCTTTAAATTTATTATGCCCCCCCAAAATAATTCTGGTTTAAAATCCATTTGTATCTCCGTTATCTCCTGTATCCAATCTCTTATTCGTTCCCAATAATTTTTTGCTTTGGGGCACAGCCACCACATGTGATAAAATGTTCCTTCTCTGATTTTACATTTCCAACACTTCGGGTCTATATTTTTATACATTTTAGCCAATCTCGCCAGTGTTAAATGCCATCTGTAAATCATTTTATATTGATTCTCTCTGTATGCAGTTGATAGCGTCAATTTGCAATTTATGTTCCATAATCTTTCCCATTCCTCTAAATTTATATTTCACCCCACATTTTGTGCCCACGCTATCATTGGCCACTATTTCTTCCTTTATCTCTAATAGGTATTTATAAATTTTTGATAATTTTGATAAATATCTACCTTATAAGAGTATCTTAAGCTTACTGTTCTGGTATAAAGGCAAACAACTGATTTGCTACAACAATTTCAAATGAAGCATTCAGATATAGCTGCTTTTAGAACTATGGAATCTTAGTCCCAGGTTTTTTTTTCTTCTTTCCTCTCTTCTTATCTCATTTCATACATAAATCCACCTTACCAAAAGAGGCTAGAGACATATCTAAAGAACATCAACATTGGTTCTTCTTTAAGGAAGAATTAAAAGAAGACATTGCATCCTTCTTTTCCCCACTGCTCCTGATCGCCACTCAACTTACTCTTCTTCTAAAACCAAGAGACCAAGATCCACAATACCTGTTCATTCCAGTCACTTAGTGGCTTCTCCCAGCTGGAATGAAGGTAACTCTAAAAGGTGATTGTCTTTTTTGTTCTTCCAGAAGTGGAAAATCAAGCACACCATCTGACAAGGGAGGGGCACCTTCTGTTTCCTTCCTCCAGGGCACCAATCAGTACGAATGAAGCATTTCAGTGACCCATTATTAGACCTTTGGGACAATGAGCTTATGAGCCTTTTCTTAGATCCCCAGTCAGGGGGAGGTAACTGCAGAAGTCAAAGGGCATATGGTTGAAGTTGACTAGGATAGTTGGATAGTTGGTAATTTTTATGGTCTATGATCTGATGAAAAAATGGATGATTGATTGATGATGATGATCATCATCATGATAGAATTGTAAGCTACCCAGAATCATTTGGTTGAGTTGGGTAACTACAGAAATGAAGGAAGGAAGGAATGATTACAACTGAAACACTGGGCTTCCTTTGTTTTTTTACAGAAGATTGACATAGTGTTACTACAGGTAGTTCTCAACCTATGACCATAATTGAGCCCAAACTTTCTGTTGCTAAGCAAGATGTTTGTCCAGTGAATTTTGCTCCATTTTAAGACTTTTCTTGCCACAGTTGTTAAGTGAATCACTACGGTGGTTAAGTTAGTAATATGGTTGTTAAGGGAATCTGGCTTCCCCATTGACTTTGCTTGGGAGAAGATTGCAAAAGGGATCACATGATCCCAGGGACATTGCAACCATCATAAATATGAGTCAGTTGCCAAGTGTCTAAATTTTGATCACGTGACCATGAGAATGTTGCAACGGTTGTAAGTGTGAAAAAAGGGTCATAAGTCACTTTTTAGTGCTATTGTAACTTTGAACAGTCACTAAATGAAAGGTTGTTAGTCAAGGACTATCTGTATAATGAGATGACATACTCAAAGCATTGGTGTTCTCATGAATGTCAATAGTATTTTCATTAGAGATCTATCATAGTCAATTTCCTGGCTTCTCTTTATGCTGATTTACCCTCTTGATGTTACTACAGTCTCTCCTCCTTGAGTTCTAGCCTTCACAGTTAATATTCTGGGGTGAGCCACAGGTTTTATCCCCTTGTTTAGAAGAACCATTGAAACCATTTCCAGTACAATCCACAGTAACAATAACCAAAATCAAAGCACCCTTTAACAGAATAACAGAGTTGGAAGGACCTTGGAGGTCATCTAGTCCAACCCCTGCTCAGACAGGAAACCCTATACCATTTTAGACAAATGTCTGTGCAGTCTCTTCTTAAAAACTTCCAGTGTTGGAGCACCCACAGCTTCTGGAGGCAAGTCATTCCACTGATTAATTGTTCTAATTGTCAGGAAATTTCTCCTTAGTTCTGTGTTGGTTCTGTCCTTGATTAGCTTCCATCCATTGCATTTGTAGCCAACATACTTTTTGTGATTTCCTGTTTGTTTGTTTATAAGTTATAGTTATAGTAGTTATAGTCAGGGCTTTTTTTCTCATAGAACGCCCAGAACGGAGTTCCGGCACCTTTTTTGGATGGAACCTTGTAGGGTAGGCAAGGCTGGTTGTATGACGTGTGTAAGTTCCAGCACCTTTTTTTTTTAAGAAAAAAAGCACTGGTTATAGTAGTAACTGTGAGAGGGACCTCAGAGTCCTAGTTGACAATCACTTAAATATGAGCCAGCAGTGTGCTGCAGCTGCCAAAAAAGTCAACACAGTGCTGGGATGCATTAACAGAGGGATAGAATCAAGATCACGTGAAGTGTTGATACCACTGTACAATGCCTTGGTAAGACCACACTTGGAATACTGCATCCATTTTTGGTCATACAATGTAAAAAAGATGTTGAGACTCTAGAAAGAGTACAGAGAAGAGCAACCAAGATGATTAGGGGACTGGAGGCTAAAGCATATAAGGAACGCCTGCTGGAATTGGGTATGTCTAGTTTAACGAAGAGAAGGACGAGGGGGGACGTGATAGCAGTGTTCCAATATCTCAGGGGCTGCCCCAAAGAAGAGGGAGTCAAGCTATTTTCCAAGGCGCCTGAAGGCAGGACAAGAAGCAACGGATGGAAACTAACCAAAGAGAGAAGCAACCTAGAACTAAGGAGAAACATCCTGACAGTTAGAACAATTAACCAGTGGAACAACCTGCCTCCAGAAGTGATGAATGCTCCAAGACTGGAAGTTTTTAAGAAGAGACTGGACAGTCATTTGTCTGAAATGGTATAGGACAGGGGTGTCAAACTCGCAACATCACTTGACGTGTCATGACATATCGTGACTTTTCCCCCATTGCCGGCAATAGGGTGGTGTGGGTTTGGCATGATGCATCCCACCCGCAGGCAGTTTGACACCCCTGGTATAGAGTTTCCCGCCTGAGCAGGGGGTTGGACTAGATGACCTCCAAGGTACTTTCCAATTACTATAATTATTATTATTATTGTTGTTGTTGTTGTTGTTGTTATATTCCTTAGGCAAAGAAGATGGACATGTTTGAAAAGAGCTAAATTCTCCCAGCTTTCTAAGTAATTAAGTTGACTTTCTTTTTCTTAATTTCTCTTTCCCAGTTCAGTCTGGCATTGTGAGCAGTTAGGCCAGAAATGTGAAAGGTAAGTGATTTGTGCCCTTAAAAGTCCATTTTTTTTCCTAAAAGAACTGCCCGTTTATGTAATATACAGGTAGTCTTCAACTTACAGCTATTTGATTAGCAAATGTTCAGAGTTATAGCAGCACTGAAAAAAATGTCTTAGAAATAATCCTTATGACTGTTGCAGCATCCCCACAGTCATGTGATCAAAGTTCACATGCTGGCTAGCATATATTTGCAATGCTGGTTGAAGAATCCTGGGATCATGTGATCACTATTTGAGACCTTCCAAACTGGCCTCTGACAAGCAAAATCCATGGTGGGAACAGAATTTGCTTAACAACTGTCTTACTTAGTAATGGAAATTCTGGTCCCAATGGTGTCATAAGTCAAGGACTACTGTAATTGTGAATTCATCCATTCGTACTCCAAGACAATGAATGGGAGACACATTGGGTTAAATTTTGGGAAGTCTTTCTCCACCAATCTTCTCCTCCCATATGCTTGGTGAGTGTCTAATAAAAGTGCCATTGCAGCACAGCAAGGCAGGGATTGGACAACTCCCTTGTATATGCAACACTTTTATTTCATTAATACAAATCACTTTATGTCCAGGTGAGAGATGCTTAAAGTTGGGTTGTTTTGAGAATCTACCACTACATTGAGCAGTAATTTGATCCAGTAAGGATGAAAGGGGCACAGCAGCACCTGCATTTTTTACATCACATGAGAAAAGTACATCTTCCTTCCCCTGTCCTTACCACTTTCTATAGAGGGACGATCGAGAGCATCCAGTCATATTGCATTTCAGTCTGGTTTGGAAGTGTTACTGTTTCAGACAGGAAGACGGTGCAGAGAGTGGTGAGGATGGCGGAAAAGAGTATTGGCAGTTTACTCCCTTCCATTCAGGACATGGTATATAAGTGATGCTCAAGCAGGGTCCACAGAATTGTCTGGGATGCTACACATCCTCTTCACAACCTGTTTTCCTTGTTACCTTCTGGGAGGAGGCTTCATGGTACCCGAAGCAGAACATCCAGATTCAGTCACAGTTTTGTCCCAACCTTGTAATCAACCTTGTGAACTCTCAAGCTTCCTCTTTCTGCTATGTATCCAAGATGAACAGTCATTAATATGTATATGTATTTATATGTAAGGGTGTAGATATATACCTATGTGTGTATATAGCATATTTATATGTGTGTTGTGTATATGTATACTTTTGAGAGCAGGCAACAAAATTTCATTTTTAATGTGTGCCAGGGTGCCCACAGTAAAAAAAAAAGGACAATAAAGGTTGTCTTATCTTAGCACAGTGGCTCGAGTGCTTGAAATGCTGAGCACAAGGCTGGCAAGCTTGCATTTGAGACCCTCGCCATGGGGTGGGATTGAGCTCTCGTCCTTCACTCACCAAGCTCCTGCTGGGGACATGAAAGGAGCCCCCAACTGGGCGTCTCCAAGGCAACAGTGATATCATCGTCTAATACAGTGGTTCTCAACCTTTTTAATGCCGCGACCCCCAACCGGTCGTAAGTCAAGGACTACTCAACTGGTCATAAGTCAAGGACTACTCAACTGATGCAGCACCATTTGCAGAATGGGACTTTTGGCAGGCTCAGCCTGGACAATTCCTATTGGCTTTTGAAAGCCAATAGAATTAGACTCTATTCAAGAGAGTCTATTCTATTGGCTTTCAAAAGCCAACAGAATAAAAGGGAGTAGTATAGCTAAGGAAAAGGGAGAAAAAATGGCGGACTGCGTTGTTTGGCAACCCCCGTGAAATGGTCGTTCGACCCCAAATGGGGTCCCGACCCACAGGTTGAGAGCCACTGGTCTAATAGTTTCAACCTGGAACTGCCTCAGTGCTTCTGACTGGAGTGCAAAATCTGGATCCAATAGGTGTGCTTGTTACATTCTGGCATTCTAGCAAATCATTTCTCCTGCTGTCACATTTAAAAGAAGGAGACTTAGGTGAAGTCTGATTTGCTGAGGGTCTCTCAATGGTTCTGATTCACCATTAATAAAGAGGTCTCAACCTTCTGGTCCTGCTATGTTGCCCAATACAAAGGGCTATAGCACTGAAATAATGAAGCATGATTACATTACAAGGGAGACTCTGTCCCTTAAGCCCTTATATCAAGGATATTTTACCTCCCTTTCCTGTCTCCTGTCCTTTCTAGATGTTCGTGGACCTCTTTTCAAACGTGTTGACTTCATGTGCAGTTTTGCAGATGATACTTCTTATATCGTGCACAGGAAAAACATGAATATCTCTTAACGTTATACAACAAACACAAGTTAAAGGGACATGAATCAGGAGAAAAATTAGGATTGGAATCGTGAAGTCAAATGAAAATTATGTTTTCTCAAAGACATTTCAACATCTCTTCCCCCCCCCCCCCTTGTAGTAGTGCAAAGATGCATCGTATCAAAGAATCAGTTGTGGTAATATTGAAGTATCTATTTGCACTGTCGCAATACAAATGCCACAGTGGTATACCTACCTCGACAACTTTGTTAGAAAAATCACAGATGCAATCTGGGAATTGACTCAGCAGAAACACAGGCAAAGTAGATAAATTTTATTCTTAAAGAATCAATACAGAAATATAAGATTTTTTTCCTAGTCAAACTTATGAAAAACTCCCTAACAGTCCAAACAATTGGTAAAGAAAGCATTTTCCAAAAAAGATGCTGAACTCTCCTTCACTGCATGTCTACAAGTATCTGTTTCTTTGTTTTATTTCTATAGCTGCCCATCCGAGCAGACAACTGTGGACAGCTCACAATCCAAGTAGAGACAGGATTGCCATTTGTCAGTTGTATTTTAATTAAAATTCCTGTATAGAGCTGAACTGAAATTGAACTTGGCTTATGTGAGTCCTTCCGACAACACAAATCACATGGGTTATTCCATTTACCAAACCTTGCCAACCTATTCTTTTTTCCAGTTAAGAAATAACAGGATCCAATACAGGAGAACGTTCAATAATAGAGGAAAACGTCCAACCTGTCTAGAAAGAAATGATGAAAACACTTGTATGAATAACATTTTCCAGGTTAACAGTGTATTTTCTACATTATACTACAATGGCCATTATTTCTTTTGTCCAAAGAATGTCTCCGTATGTTGTCTGCCCAGCCATGAATTCAGTACTGACTTGAAGATCAGGTTCAACTGTCACCTACATGAATGGGAACCAGAGAAGAAAATAACAGGCAAATGGAATTTGTTTCACAACTGAGGGGACCAAAACAACTCATACTTGTTCCATGTTCCCAGAAGAAGGTAAAAAAGGGCACCTCTTCTTTAACTTCCTCATTGCATTACTCATGTCTCGGTTCCTCAAGGTGTATATGAGTGGGTTGACAGAAGGTACAATTAGGGTGTAGAACACAGAAGCCACCTTGTCTGTGTGAGACCTGGAGAAAGGCACTAAATAAACAAAGATGCAAGGCACAAAGCTGATGAAGACCACAATGAGGTGGGAGCTGCAGGTAGCCAGGGCTTTGCCTCCACTCTCCTTGAAGTGACCTCGAAGGCTGCTGACAATGATACTGTAGGAAGCAAGCAAGGCAAGGAAGCATACAAGGGAAAGTAGGCCACTGTTGGCCACAACCAGCAGCTCAGTGACATAAGTGTCTACACAAGCCAGCTTAATCACCTGTGGGAGGTCACAATGAAAATTGTCCAGAGTGTTTGGTCCACAGAACGGGAGCTGGAGAAGCAAAAACATTTGGATGGTAGTGTGAATGAGGCCTCCAGCCCAACAGGAGGCAAGAAGTCTGATGCAACGTGGACGGTTCATCCTGGTCATGTAGGTCAAAGGGTGGCAGATGGCCATGTAACGATCGTAAGCCATGAGGGTTACAAGGAGCATCTCAGAGCCCCCTATTAAGTGGATAAAGAAGATCTGGATCATACAACCCATAAAGCTGATGGTCCTGCTGTAGCTCACTAAATCTGTTAAAAGCTTGGGTGTAGCCAGTGAGCCCAAAGTAATATCAAAGAGAGACAAGTTGGCCAAGAAGAAGTACATGGGTGACTGAGAGAGGTGGGGTTCTCCCTGCACTGTCACTGCAATAAGGAGGTTGCCCACCAGACATATTGTATAAGCAGCCAAGACTAATACAAAGAGAAGAAGCTGGATCGGCCGAGAATTGGAATGACCCAAGAAGATAAACTCTGTAACAGTAGAATCATTGAGGGCCATGAGTAGACCTGGAAGAAGAGAAAATGACATGTTTTGTGAATTTGGAGACATCAGCAGAAACTAGAAATTCTTCTTGGAATATGATATTTGCAGACAAAATATTTCACTTTAGCTCTTGTAGACATTAAATAAGCTCCATACCAATGGTGATAGTCAGATCAGAAACTCAGTGGAGTTATACAAATCATGCATCATCCCATCTGCAAATTGGTGACCTCACAATCTGTAAGACAATGGATAATCATCAGTGTCCCTCCCTTCTTTTCTCTTGATCACCGACTGTACAGCTGAGTTGAGTTCAGCTATGTGATACCATCATCGTCATGTTTTCCCACTTTCACTTGCATTGTGCCACTCTGACCATAATTTCATCATCTATCTAACTATTGCAGATGGAGATAAAGTGGGGAAGTCAGTTATATAATTATGCTGCCTGCTGATCATGTTTACCTGTGTGAGTCTCCATCAACTTAAGACAGAGTGAAGCATTACGTTTTTCCTCAGGTTGAATAATGAAGCATGTGGATTTCTAGTCTCCAACATGAATCATTCTGATCTTCTCATACACAATTTTTAGAGAATCATTGATAGCCCATGACCCTCTGGATAGCATTCTAAAATGTAGATGGGGTCATGGCAAAGACAGAAGTAAGACCCCAGAGCAACAACTAAGCTGGATTTAACTGAATTTGCATTTCTGTTTTAATTACATTACATTAAATCAGCCAAGTCATTAAAATGAAATGTTCCCTTTGCCATAATTTGTTCTCCACATTATCTATAGTTTCTAGACAATATAAAGAATTTATGATTGTTTAGAGGCATTTTCTATGTTAGCATTTATTTATCTGGTTTCTTCTACCACAGAGAAAGGTAGTATTTTGGAATGGGCAGACCCAAGCTTTTCAGGATCCATGCACAAATCAAGACCATTTTATGTGAGGTGATTCAGGCCACAGCCCTTAGGACAATTCTGTCTGTCTGTCTGTCTGTCTGTCTGTCTGTCTGTCTGTCTGTCTGTCTGTCTATCTATCTATCTATCTATCTATCTATCTATCTATCTATCTATCTATCTATCTATCTATCTATCATCTGTCTATCTATCTATCTATCTATCTATCTATCTATCTATCTATCTATCTATCTATCTATCTATCTATCTATCTATCTAATCTCACTTTATCTTCTATCCCAGAATGGAGCAAATGGTTAACTTCTATAAGGGCAACCATAAGAGCCAATGCTTCCATCAAAGGACAAAAATTGGATTCCATCATAACTCATGGAGAAAAAGAGCAGAATTTTTGATGCACGGGTGTGAAGTTGTTTCTGAAATTTGCACTCTCTTAGTTCTTGTGTGGATGCCTTTCTTGAAAAATGTTTTCTTCACAAGAAGAAGAGCTCAATATCTATGGATAGAAACATCCCAGTAACATCAGGATAAGTCCCATATAAGAAAATCCATCATTTATTTATTTATTTATGAGACTTATATACCGCTTTAAGTGCAAGCACTCTCTAAGCAGTGTACACCAGTAAGCAATGTATATATATATTTACATTGCCCCCAACAATTTGGGTCCTCATTTTACCTACCTCGGAAGGATGGAAGGCTGAGTCAACCTTGAGCCGGTGAGATTTGAACCGCTGACCTGCTGAACACAGTCAGCTAAAGTGGCCTGCAGTACTGCACTCTAACTGCTGCGCCACCTCGGCTCATGACCAATATGAGAACATAGCGGTTAAAAATGTGAGACTTGCTCCCCATTCAATAAAGAGCTCACTGGGAACTCTGGAGTCCTTGCTTTTTCCCTGAACCCAATACACCTCACTGGAGGGAAATCCATTCTGAGGTAGTGGCTAAGATGCTGGGCTACAAACCAAGAGTTGTCTTCCTCTGTTAGGCATGAAAAATAGTTGGGTACTTTTGGTCAGTCCCTCTTTCTCATCCCAACCTAATTCATAGGGTTGTTGTTGTGGAGTAAATGGAAAGTGGGAGCATTAAGCACCCGCACCATCCTGAGTTTACCAAAAATAAAGGTGGGATAAACATGTAATGAATTTATAAATAAATGTTAGAAATATTTTGAGCTCTCAGGAAAAAAGGTAATTTATAAAGGAGATGACAAATGAGAGAGAAAGAGAGAAGATAAAAATGATAGATAATGATAGATAGATAGATATTAGATATTAGATAAAATAGATGAATAATAGATAAATAAATAGAAAGTGATGGAGAGAGAAAATATGAAATATAGGAACCAGATCAAAATCTGGATGGCTATAAAGTTCTACTTGGATGATTTTGGCGTCAGTCATAATCTAAACTATCTCAAAAATTCTATTATGAAGCTGAAAAGAATAAAGAACCATGCATCTCATCCTGTGGCATAAAATCTTATAGGTAAATTAACATTTACTCTGGTATATGGAGTTCACAGATAGACCTCTTCATGGCTACTCCAGCTAGAATTAAAATCAAGACTTAAGTACCAGTCTCCTTTCTTGAAAGCCCATGCCTGGAACGGAGTTCTTTATTCCCAAAGTTTACTGTTGATATGGATCATTCCTTCGCTAAGGCTTCAGACAATTTCAAAAGCAGACTGTTTTTTAGAGAAGAAAAACAGAAGTTCTCCTTCAGAGAGAAGGAACAAATTAATGGGCCAAACCTTCATCCTTCTTCTTAACTTGCAATATTGACCATAGTTTAAGCATTAGCAAAAAAAGTAATTAACTCTTTATCAAAGCCTTTGGGATACCAGCTCTTGATTATATCTTAAGGGATTAAGTGACAAGTGATGCCCCCAATTAGAAGCAGTTGCCAAAATAAATAATTGACCTTGGAGAGGAGTCTTAAAGACAACTAGGTTGCCTCATGGGCTCTAATCTTTAAACTACTTACTTGGAAGTAATAATTTTGACATCAATGGGAGTAATGGGCAAATCAGTCCATTTCTTGTTCTCAATTTTCCAGTTGTTCTGGACTAACATGGAAGTCATCCCATTTCCACAATCATTGTGCCCATTTTTGTCTGGCCCTGTCTTTGCAGAATTGAGAGTGAAATGCAAACTGTTGGAACAAGTATTGATCAGACCTCTACTTTTAACCAGTTTGGTATAGAGGTTAAAGACACTAGAGTAGAACCCAAGAGATGATGAATTCTAGGCCTACCTTAAACACAAAACCAGCTGAGTGACTTTGGGCCAATCAGATTTTCTCATCCCTAGGGAAAAGAAAATGGCAAATCACTTCCGAGAAAATTGGAAAGATGTGTATCTACAGGTACCAGAAATCAGAGTGACCTTGATGAACCGCCAAAGTAACTTTTAGAATGGCAGGTGGCAGCACTAAGACTTTTTTTTTTTTTTTTTAAGGAGAGTCAGTTTTGGACTCCTGATGACTGATTGGACTAGTCCCTGCAATTTTCTTGCCAAGATTTTTCAGAAGTGGTTTGCTACTTCTAGCCATCCTTGGATGATCTCAAGAAACTAATGAGTGTTGAACCTGTTTCACATCCCAGACTGTAAACCAGACTGAGAAATTTTTAAAAATGCAAAAAGTAATGTTACATTTCTTCTATGCTGTTGCCAACAAAACTCATCCCGGAAATCATGAGAAATCAAGCTCAAACCAAGAGGACTTCCATTTTACTTCTTCCCACCAGTCTGATGTTGTAAGCATGTACTTAGAACATTGAAAGTCATGTGGTTTAAATATGAAATTGCTATTGGTAATTTATCTTGTGAGATGTTGCTTATCTAGAAACATATGTTGACGAATAAGTACATCAAGTTCTCTGACATGATTTTATATATTCAGATGAATATTGAGAGAATCCATCAAAGATGCTACACCTAAGGAAAGGAAAAGAGGTTTAGACTAAAAAACAAGCTTTCTCAGTAGTTTGTTTATTCGTGTCAGATGCATCACAATTAAAATAAGGCATACTATATTACATACAATTTAAAATATAAAATACAAGATTAAAATATGTACATTACAATTTAAAATATAAAATACAAGATTAAAATATGTACAAGATTAAAATATGTACAAGTATAAGCAGATCTCACCCAGAATCTAGCAACATTAATTGTGTTCTTTCATACTGCCATGAGGTCCTCAAATGTGCATTGATCAGGACACAAAGGGCAGGAATGTCACCACAGTCACAAAGGGCAGAAGTTACTGGACAGCCCCATGCAGAATGACTCTGCATCTTGTTGTACCCATGCGCAGTGAGGTGCTCATTTCTCATTGATGGCTCCACATTGTGCAATATGCTAGCCCAGATGCACAATTGGCTCCTATCCTCTTTGCATTTGGGATGGCCCTTAAAACTTTCAGAATTTAATAAACATAATGACAATGATGATGATGATTTATATTTTTCTTGTATTATTTTAATTTTTGAGCTTTTCCTTTTTTTCATTTATGCTTGTATGCACTACCCTTTACAATAAGGAAGGAGAACCACTATATTATTCTTAACATGTTAGAACTTCAATATTTAGTGTTCCTCACCATTGATAACACTGGTTGTAAATATCAGGAGTTAAAATAGCAGACCCATAAAAATGCCTGCACACAGATATAGCTAAGCACAAGCCCAGTGGACCTGGACCCAACAGATTACATCCCAGAGCTCTGAAGGAACTGGCAGATGTTATCTCAGAACCATTATACCACATCTTTCATAAATCCTGGAGCACCAGGGAAGTACCTGAGGATTGGGCTGATGTGGTTCCCATCAAGAAAGGGAAAAAAATGGACCCAGGAAACTACAGACCAATCAGTTTAACATCAATACCTGGGAAGATCCTAGAAAAGATAATAATAAAAAAAAACAGATCTGCAAACAACTAGAAGCAAATAAAGTCATAACCAGTAGCCAGCATGGGTTTGTTAAAAACAGATCATGCCAAACCAATCTTATTTCATTCTTTGATAAAGTAGACCAGTGAAATGCTGTGGACGTAGTATACTTAGATTTCAGAAAGGCATTTGATAAAGTAGACTACAACCTACTCCTTGATAAGCTAGAAAAAGATGGAACAGATAACATCACCACCAGGTGGCTGGCAAACCACACTCAACGAGTAGTCCTCAATGGCACTACATCCACATGAAAAGAAGTAAGCAGTGGGGTACCACAAGGTTCTGTCTTAGGCCCAGTATTCTATCTTCATAAATGACTTAGATGAGGGAATTGAAGAGGAACTCATCAAATTTGCAGATGACACCAAACTGACAGGAGTAGCCAGCACCTCAGAAGACAAACTCAAAAACTCCAAAAAGATCTTGACAAACTTGAACAATAGGCCCTATCCAACAAAATAAGTTTCAGTGCAGAGAAAAGCAAAGTTTTACATTTAGGCAGGAAATATCAAAGGTACGAGTACAGATTGGGTAAGACCTGGCTCAAAAGCAATAACTGTGAGAGGAACCTTGGAGTCCTAGTGGACGATCACTTGACTATGAGCCAGCAGTTTGTACCAGCAACCAAAAAAGCTAAAACAATCCTGGATTGTTTAAACAGAGGCATAGAATCAAGATCATGTGAAGTATTAGTACTGCTTTATAAAACCCTAGTACAGTGGTTCTCAACCTGTGGGTCGGGACCCCATTTGGGGTTGAATGACCATTTCACGGGGGTCGCCAAACAATGCAGTCCACCATTTTTTCCCCCTTTTCCTTAGCTGTGCTACTCCCTTTTATTCTATTGGCTTTTGAAAGCCAATATAATAGACTCTCTTGAATAGAGTCTAATTCTATTGGCTTTCAAAAGCCAATAGGCATTGTCCAGGCTGTCTCTGCCCTGCTGAGCCCGCCAAAAGTCCCATTCTGCAAACGGTGCTGCACCAGTTGAGTAGTCCTCAACTTACGACCGGTTGGGGGTCGCGGCATTAAAAAGGTTGAGAACCACTGCCCTAGTAAGACCACATCTGGAATACTGCAGCCAATTTTGGTCACCATATCACAAAAAAGGATGTTGAGAGTTTGGAAAAATTTCAGAGAAGAGCAACTAAGATGATCAAAGGCCTGGAGACTAAAACATATGAAAAATGGCTGAGGGACTTGAGTTTGACTAGTCTAAAGAAAAGAAGAAATAGGGGAGACATGATAGCAGTATTCCAGTATTTGAGGGGCTGCCACAAAGAAGAAGAGATCATATTATTCACGAAAGCACCAGAGGGAAGGACGAGAAACAATGGTTGGAAACTGATCAGAGAAGCAACCTAGAATTAAAGAGAAACTTCTTGACAGTGAGGACAATTAACCAGTGGAACAACTTGTCTCCAGAAATCCAAGGTCCCTTCCAGCTCTATTCTATTCTATTCTATTCTATTCTATTCTATTCTATTCTATTCTATTCTATTCTATTCTATTCTATTCTATTCTATTCTATTCTAAATTATAATTAGCATTTATTTATTGAACTCATTTCACGGAACTGAAATTGATTCAAATGGTGTTTGTTATATGAGTTGTGATTCCATACATCTTCTTCTTCTTAGAATATCCTTTTAATTAAAGTGGTGATAGCCCAAACAGTATTGATTTGCAAAGATGGTACAAAACATATGAAACAAAAATGTTATGCACACTACGTGTTTTGACTTTTCCAAAGATATTGGGACATCACTGCAGGAGTTAAGATGTTAAACTTGGAAACTCATGTATCTAGCAGAGTTCTGTAGGGAAAAATGAAGGAGGGAATATTTTGTTCTCTTGAGCTTTTGGAGAAAAGTAGGTCATAAACTGAACAAAAATAAAAGTAACTCTTCTTGATCTCTTCTCCAATCTCATTTATTTCTCACAAATTCTTTTATCCTATATTCCTCAGCCCCTAAACTGTTACTTTCAGAAATTCTTCATTTCTTTTCAGGACCCTGCTGTGACCTCCTTCATTTGATTGTTCCTTGGACAGTAGATGATGAGGTTCACAAAAGGCATCACAGCAGAAGTGAAGATAGTCACTACTTTCATCACAACTTTCTGCTCAGTTCTTTCTCATTTATTTTTACTTCTTTGCACCTGTTGGACCTCTGGCAATTTCTCATCCAAGAGATACAGTAGATACAGTAGATAGATAGATAGATAGATAGATAGATAGATAGATAGATAGATAGATAGATAGATAGATAGATAGAGGGGGGGGGGAGAGAGAGATCAACCTAGGTCAGCTGGGTCCTGCCACATTTATATGAACCAAATACATCTTTATTCTTAGTTGCACATATCTCTGTCTCCTTTGTCTTCTGGTGGCTTTTCTCCAAAGGAACATTTTTTAAATAATCTTCCTGACCAAGAAATGACTAGCTACACTTTATGTCAATACTGTAAAAAACATCAGCCCCCAACATGATGAGCACTCTATCTTGCTAGATTTCTATATGTGAAAGGACATTAGCTTCACAGCTAATAGGAAGTCATGGACATTTCAGAATACTATATACTACTTTGTGTCTTTAAACTCATTTTTCTATCCACTCTGATAATGCCCCCAATTCTGAATATAATGCAAGAAAGAAAACTGTGAATTGTTCTTGAAGCACTTCACCAACAATCAAACAATCAGACTAAAATTCCATAACAAGTAGAAAACTGATTTGTCAAAAAAAGTTCATTCTGCAGATTAAACTAAAAAGTCTTCCAGTAAGAAAATATGCAAAGTAAGCATTTTTTTCACCAGTAGATTCATCAATAGCCAATAGAATTAGAAAATTACAGATAACAGAGTTGGAAGGGACCTTGGAGGTCTTCTAGTCCAACCCCCTGCTCAAGCAGGAGACCCTATACCACTCCAAACAAATGGCTATCCAATCTCCTCTTAAAAACCTCCAGTGCTGGAACACCCAAAACTTCTGAAGGCAAGCTGTTCCACTGATTGATTGTTCTGTCAGGAAATTTCTCCTTATTTCTAGCAAATAGTAATAATATTGGCAAACATTAATTTCATTGTAGACAAATAGTTTAATCTAGATCTTCCCTATTTAACTCATGCTGGGAAAGAAAATTGGTCTAGAGCAGGGGTAGGCAATCTTGGCTCTTTTATGACTCGTGGACTTCAACTCCCAGAATTCCTGAGCCAGCTAGGCTGAGGGGAAAGGGAGATGTTTCCATGCTGAGCCATGCTGGTTCAGGAATTCTGGGAGTTGAAGTCCACGAGTCATAAAAGAGCCAAGCTTGCCTACACCTGGTGTAGACCAATTTTTCTTTTCAAATAAAATAGTTTTCATGCTAAATTACCACAAGGTAAGAAGTGTTGCAAATTAAGAGTGGAGTGATTTATTTAGAGTCTACTGTCATAGCCATCCAAGAGCCAAGTAGCAACTCATTTCCTTGGAACCAACTTGTCAAGGAAAATATAGGGTTTTGCACTAATTTTTGTGTGAGGCGTAATGAAGAGAAATAGGGAGGGAAATTGTATAAATCCAGAGCTACATCACATACATGTATTTTATACCATCAGGAGAGATTCATCTCATTTACATATAATCAAGCCTGATATTTCTGCCAATAATTTGTGCAATGCCTCCTTCACTTGATTGTTCCTCAGACAGTAGATCAAGGGGTTAAGAAAAGGTATAATGGCAGCATAGAAGAGTGTTATTGTCTTACTAATCTTTAAATGGCTTTCTCCAACTGGAATTAGATACATGGCTCCTACTGTGCTGTAGAAAAGGGTCACTACCAAAAGATGCATAGATATAGTGTTGAAGCCCTTCCTAGAATTCCCTTTACTGGAGGATTTCATCAAAGTGTAAATCACCATGCCATAGGATAGAATAACAAATGTAACATTGCTTAAAAATAGAATGTTCACAATAATTTGGCAAATCAAAGGAGCTTTTCCAAGTGGCGGACAAGCCAAAGACAGAAGGGGAATGAGGTCACAGACAAAATGATCAATAATGTTAGATCCACAGAAGGATAACTTAGAGAGGAAAACAACAGGCGTGATGTAGCCCAGGAAACCAAGAATCCAACAAGTGGTTACCAGAATATAACAAGAATGTGGGGACATGATGGTCTGGTAGTGCAGTGGGTGACAGATGGCTAAGTATCGATCTAAAGCCATGGCTGAGAGGAAGAAGAATTCAGTGGTGCCAAGAGAGAACAAGAGGTAGAACTGGAGGAAGCAAGCATGGAAAGAGATAACCTGGTTATGGGTCGCAAGGTCAAAAAGCATGCGAGGAATCGTGGTGGTCACATAGCACATCTCCAGCCAGGAAAAGTTGCTCAACAGGATGTACATGGGAACCTGACCCAGATGGTTATCTCGACAAACCAGGGTTATAATGGTGCTGTTAAAACATAAAGGATAATCAAGAAACAAAGCAGCAAGAAGCGTTTCTGCTGATCGATTCCAAATCCCAGCAAAATGAATTCCTGGACTGCAGTCCCATTGGCCAACTCCATCTAGAATCATATAATTTCACACACCACAAAGTATTTATTTTATATATTAAAAAACTGACTAAATATTATGCCTTGCACTAATATTTCAAATACTAAGATACTCATAACACTTTCACAGAATTTCTAAGAAACTATGAATTTCATCAATGTTCATTGAAGACCGCACTTTTATGTTTGATAAAGGATACTGGAAGGTATCACTGCTTGAATTTTTGGAGTAGAATCACATTATTTAGGTTGCAAAAATCCAGGCAATCATTGGATGGTTGCAAAAATTCTTTAATACTGTCTACAGATCATCCCGATGTTTGTGGGTAAGATATGACAGCTGTACTATGGAGAGGTGGTTCCAGGAAGTGTAGACTATGGTTTGCTGATGTAACACTTTTCAAATATTTTGAAAATCCTATAAAGTGTAGTTTCAAGACATCTGGAAGAAATCAGTTGGGAAATTGCTGGATACAGATCTAGCTTTAATCTAATGTTTATTTGTTTATTTTGGTCAAGTAACACTCTGTTATAACCAGCATTTTTCCTTTGAGTCATTACTCTAGATTACGAATGAGCAAAATTTTCACATTTATTATCACCATATTAATTTAGCCATCACTGAAAAATATAATCTCTCTAAATCTCACAGTGCAGTGTTCAGATTCAAGAAAAGTGTATTGGGGGGAAAAGTCTATATTAAATTGCTTATTCATGAAAAACATGTATCAAAAGATATAGGGGAATTATTGGTAGACAGTATGAATCTTAGATAAAATATTCAAAGAAAAGTGCAGATAAAAGCATAGATATATTAGTATAAACATTTAAGACATTCTAGGAGAGAGAAGAAAAAAGTAAGAAAATTGTAATTAAACCAATTTGCTAAACTTTAGACATAGCTTACATTATAATAAGTTGCAGCTTTTGGGATAAAATTCCATAACTATTTCTATCACATAATCATTTCAGTGAGTAGACTCTAATATGGTTAAGGGCCACTCTTCTTTGTTATCTTTGATTTTGTCTATGGACAATTGAAAGACTTGCATGTAAATAGAATCTTGATTCCATATAACTAATAAATGCTTTGAAATAGAGTCTTGCAAAATAAAATCATGAATTCTAGATGGGGCAATGACTATCTCAGCTCCCTAAAAAGCATTTCTTAACCCTTTTAATGCTACTTGTTTACAATCATATAGACACTTTTCTGGGTATAAGTCCCACTGAATTTCATCAGGATTATTTATATCGGCCCTGAAAAAAATTGCAGACAAAACCTCACATGTGTTATTTCAGTAGCATAAAATAGAATTTAATATCCTCCCTCCCTTCTTCCTTTTCTTCCTTCCTTCCTTCCCTTCCTTCCTTCCTTCCTTCCTTCCTTCCTTCCTTCCTTCCTTCCTTCCTTCCCCATGTTATTATAACAAATTGTAGCTAGGTATTGACTTCTTGTTATTAGATCCACAAATGGGAACACTATGCAAATCTCTTCAGCTCTTGATCTTTGATGGAATTTGGCAAAATTACCTTGGATAAACTTTAAATTTTTAAGTGGAAGTATCATTTCTCTTTGCTTCCTACCCTACTGTTTTCAGAAATAGAATCTCTATTTTCATACCTTAGCAGAGAAAAATGTTAGTCCCTATAACAGAAAGCTCATCTGAAAAAATGATTGCCATACATCATTGGTGCTTGTCTAGAAGACTGATGGAGGAATAGGTCATATCATGAGATTGATAATAGAATGAATCACTATCATTATGTAACAAATAAGAGCTCAAATTTTGTACAAAGATTTTCCCAGCTGAGTTTTATCATTATCTGGAAATGTAACTTGGGAATATGCTTTTCAGGAACAAGGCAAATTTGCAATGAAACATGTCTTGGGAGGGAAAATTCTATTTATACCAAATTTCCACAAACATATTTTTTTAAAGAAAATATTTAAGAATTTTTTTCGTTCTCCACAGAAAAAGCATTCTATTTTATTAACTATTCATTAAACATTCTCCACTGAATAATCATGGGGATATAAGGGATTGCCATTTATGTCAATGTTATTCTGCAAAATACAGCTTGATTGTCAATACATGACTTGTGTCTATGCATTTTGCTGCTGAGATGTACAACAAAAGATACACACACACATATGGAGAAAGAGAGAGAGAGAGAAAGAGAGAGAGAGAGAGAGAAAGAGAGAGAGGGAGAGAAGAGCTATTGGAATTAAGGCTGGATAAAAAAAATTGTGTAGAAATATCATTGGTACTATTTGTAAACCTGCAAGTAGAAAGTTGCAAAATTAATATACTGTACTAAATATCCTGAAATTCAAGAGATTCATCACCTATCATTTGCTGTCATGATAGCTTGATGGGTTTAATGGAAATGGGATTTAAGAACTATCAAGCACAAGAATAGAACTATGATGAAAAGAATTCCACAACCGGTTGGTAAAGAATGACTTTTGATGCCTTTCTGTATAATTTACTATATTGGTGATGTATAAATTTATTTACATATTTATGCATTTATTTATTAAATAAATCAACTTACATCAGTGCCCATTTAATAGAAGGATCTCTGGGTGGTGAACGATAATTAATATTGTTCATTATATATTTTTTCACTATATTGTTCAGCTACAATGTAATATATAGAATGTACAGTGCAAAAATATCCATGCCAAATATCAATAACAGGCAATAGCTTTGCTCTAAGTTATATTAACATCCAACACCTAAATGTATGCCAAAGTAATAGTTTTCTTGTCATTGTAGCAGTACTGGACATTGCTGCCTTGGCATTCTTCATCCATTGGTATTGCATTACCTTTTTTCATGGCTAATGGAGAACATAAATAAGGTAACATGCAGTAATTGTAATTCTTTTAGCTAATGCAATTTTTATACTGAGTATAAACTCCCTGATTTCAAATCAGGATGTACAGTCCACTATGCATAGACATATCAAAATGATCCAGAAGAAGCTTTCCAAGCTATATAGAAATTCCTCAACTTATGACTGGCTGCTTAGCAAATGTTCAAAATTTTGACCTCCCTAAGGCTACTTATAACCTGGATTCAAAGTTTTGATAGCTGCCTCCCCTGTAGTTATGTGATTGCATTTTGGGCACTTGGCAATCGGTTTGTATTTAGGGCCTTTTGCAGAGTCCCACAGTCACAAAGATACAATTCACAAAGTTTTTTTTTTTTTTTGCCAGAACTAGTATGTACTCTGGTTTCTGGGGGAAAAAAGCTCATTGCAGACAATTGATTCATTTAACAACACGCCTCAAAAAAGCTCATAAAGTCATTGACATTTCAAAATACTGCATACACGTTGTGCCTTTGAACTCATTTTTCTATCCATTATAATAATGCAATTCAAGAAATAAAAATGTGAACCACTCTGAACCACTTCACTAACAATTAAAATGTCAGATTAAAATTCTATAACAAATCAAACACTGATGTGTACTAAAAATGTTCATTTCCCAAGTAAAATGAAAAGGCCCCAGAGTGAAAATATATGCAAAGTAAGCATTTTTCTCACCAGTATACATTACCATTTAGTCCATCAGTTCTCAACCTGTGGGTCACGACCCTTTCACAGGGGTCGCCTAAGACCATTGGAAAACACATATTTCCGATGGTCTTAGAAACCAAGACACCGCTCCTCTATCCGGCCGCCGCCGTCCCTCCTCCTCCTCCTCCTCCTCCACCGGTTTCTCCGCCTCCAGGGCACCCTTCTCCTCTGACAGCACCTGCTCCTGCAGCCGCAGTGCATGCCCCCGACGCCGCCCTGGGCTGGCTCAGTGGCCAATCTTAGCCGAGCCGGGTCTGAGCCGCTGCTGGCGCTGCCTCTGGGTTTCTCCTCCCCCAGCTGCCCTCCGCACCATGTGGGAGCCTCCCCCACACTGCCCGGCCAGCCTCCCTCACCATCGGAGGCCACCTTGGCCCTCTGGCACCCAGCGCGGGCATGGGGTTGCTGGGCGGGAGCGGCTCCTTCCCAGCTTGCCAGGCTCCAGGCCTCAGAAGCGGCCAGGGGGCGGGGAAGAGGGTGAGGCAGCGGTGATGCCCACATGTGCGTCAGAGGCCGGCCAGCCGGGCCAGGAGGGGGACAATCTTCCTTCCTTCCTTCCATCTCCATCTCCATACCTTCCCCTTCAATCTCTCTCTCCTTCCTTCCCCCTTCAATCTCCTTCCTTCTCCATCTCCTTCCTTTCCCCTTCAATCTCTCTCTCTCTCCTTCCTTCCTTCCTTCCTTCCTTCCTACCTTCCTTCCCCTTCAATCTCCTTCCTTCTCCTTCCTTTCTCCTTCAATCTTCCTCCCTTCCTTCCTTTCCCCTTCAATCTCCTTCCTTTCCCCTTCAATCTTCCTTCTTTCCTTCCATCTCCATCTCCATCTCCATCCCTTCCCCTTCAGTCTTTCTCTCCTTCCTTCCTTCCTTCCTTCCTTCCTTCCTTCCTTCCTTCCTTTCCCCTTTAATCTCCTTCCTTCTCCATCTCCTTCCTTTCCCCTTCAATCTTCCTTCCATCCTTCCTTCCTTCCTTCCTTCCTTCCTTCCTTCCTTCCTTCCTTCCTTCCTTCCTTCTCCATCCCTTCCACTTCAATCTCTTTCTCCTTCCTTCCTTCCTTTCCCCTTCAATCTCCTTCCTTCTCCATCTCCTTCCTTTCCCCTTCAATCTTCCTTCCTTCCTTCCCCTTCCCTCCCTCCCAACATTTTTGAGCAAGGAAGAATAAGCTTCTCCATCGAGCATTGCTATATTGTTTTTGTGATTAATCACTATGCTTTAATTATGTTCAATTTGTAACAATGAAAATACACCCTGCATATCAGATATTTACATTACGATTCATAACAGTAGCAAAATTACAGTTATGAAGTAGCAACGAAAATAATTTTATGGTTGGGGGTCACCACAACATGAGGAACTGTATTAAAGGGTCACGGCATTAGGAAGGTTGAGAACCACTGCTATAGAGGGATTGGACAATCATTTTTCTGAAATGGTATAGAGTTTCCTGCATGAGCAAGAGGTTGGAGTAGAAGACCTCCAAGGTCCCTTCCAACTCTGTTAGTCTGTTATTTGTGCTCATCACTTCTGCAGCTTTTTCTTGGATAAGGCAGCTTCTGGTCTCTACACTGTCACCACTCCCATCCTGAGTCCCTTCATTTACACCCAGAGGAGCTAAACATTCCAAGCGGCTTTGGAAAAGCTTGAGGGAAGATAAGGAAAAGGGAGTCCCTGACTGTAGACATGTCTTTTTGATTCAAGAAAGTCCAAACACTTCAATTAAAAGAAAGTTAATGAGAGATAACTATCTTGGGAGTGCTAATAGCCAATACTTGTAATTCCATTGCATGAAAAGTCATTGGGATCCACCTAAATTATTTTCTATTTGCAAGGTAAGAAGTGTTATGAATTGTGGATGTTCCACTGCACTTGGAAACGTCTGGGAATTGAATTTCACACATCATAAAGTTGCCAAGGTTGAGAACCCCTGAACTAGACACTCTATGAACAAGGGAGCTGCAGCTCCTGAAAGTGTATGCCTTTTAATAGAATTTGCTAGTCAGAAAACCTGCTATCAGACTCCCGATTTTTTGACACCACAGACTAATATGACTAACATACCACAGTTACTACAAGGAAACCTCAGGACTGAGTGTAGAGGCAGCATGATTAGAAAAGAAGGCTGTAAGTTACCGTATATTCCAGCATATTAGGCGACTCGGCGTATAAGATGACCCCCGACTTCGGCACCAAGTCGCATGCCTAGAAAGTCGTCTTATACGCTGGAAACTACCATTATATCCGGTGTATAAGATGACTCGGTGTATAAGACAACCCCCGACTTCGGCGCCGATTTTAACGCTTGCGAAAGTTGTCTTATACGCCGGAAAGTACAGTATATTGACCCTCCTCTGCTCTTGACTGTCACCAAAGAAAAGAGTGTTACTTTCTCAAAAATCCAGAGACAGGGAAGAAATACATTTGGTTTACAGAGTTGTATAAATGTATTTATTTAGTCATTTTCAAACCAGTACATTTGAAAACAATGCATTTGCCTTTTTCTGTAATTTGCAAGGAAGTCCTTCAATTAATCAAGCGGCGTAGTGGTTAATACTTCAGGCTAGACACCAGAAGATCATGAGTCCTAGATCCACTTGTGGTGCTAAGCTGGCTGGTGACCTTGGGCTAGACATTTTCTCTCAGCCCTAGGAAAAAAGACAATGACAAATCACTCCTGGAAAACCCTTCAGTGGCCCCTGACATAACTCAGGTCTGAGATTTCCCACACATCACTTACACCCCAGAAGACTAGTTCAGGATCCAAAAAAGATCTTGACAGACTTGAACAATGGGCCCTATCCAACAACTGAAATTTAATGTGGAGAAAAGCAAGGTTTTACACCTAGGCAGGAAAAAACAAAGGTATGAGTACAGATTAGGCAAAGCCTGGCTCAAAAACAGTAACTGTGAGAGGGACCTTGAAGTCCTATTGGAGAATCACTTGAACATGAGCCAGCACTGTGCTGCAGCCAAAAAAAGCTAACACAATCCCTGGGTTATATAAACAGAGGCATAGAATCAAGATCACACAAAATACTAGTACCACATTATAAATCCTTAGTAAGACCACACCTGGAATACTGCATCCATTACAAAAAAAAAATGTTGAGATTTTGGAAAAACTGCAAAGAAGAGCAACTAAAACAATTAAGGAGACAAAAACATATGAAGAATGGTTGCAGGAATTGGGCATGGCCAATCTAGAGAAAAGAAGGACTAGGGATAGCAGTATTCCAGTATTTGAGGGTCTGCCACAAAGAGAAGGGGGTCAACTCATTTTCCAAAATACCAGAAGGCAAGACAAGAAATAATGGATGGAAACTAATCAAGGAGAAAAGCAACCTGGACTTAAAGACAGACTTCCTAATAGGGAGGACAATTAACCGGTGCAACAACTTGCCTTCAGAAGTTGTGGGTGCTTCCTCATTGGACGTTTTTAAGAAAAAAACTGTGCAGCCACTTGTCTGAAATGGTATAGGGCAGCGGTTCTCAACCTGTGGGTCACGACCCTTTGGGGGGTTGAACAACGCTTTCACAGGGGTTGCCTAAGACTATCGGAAAACACATATTTCCGATGGTCTTAGGAACCGAGACACTAGTGAGAATTTCTGCTCAAGGCTAGCTCCACCAGTCAGCTTGGGCAGACAGGAAAGCAGCTGCCTCAGCAACATGGCGGGGCTGCGCTACCCATTGCAGAGCAGCTACTGCTGCGTCGCCATGGCTATGAACCTCCTGCTTGGCATCTTTCAGGTCCTCTTGCCTGGCTTCCGTCTGAGAGAAGCGCAGGGCCAAGGTTAAAAAAAAAGCCTGGCAAAATACTCCCAAGGGGCAGCGTCGATCTGTAGCGGGAGGTGAAGGGGGCGGGAGGGTGGGTGGGGGTCGACCAGAAGGGAACCGGGTCTGATAAGGGCGAAAGTTGAGTGAGGTTTTCCACCTCGCCCCTCTCTCCGCCTCCCTTTGTGCAGCGGTGTCTCTGGCTGCTGCCTTCCCAGTCGCCGAAAAAGGGAAAAAAAGAGCCATGAGCGAGTTCCCCTTTCTGCCTCGTTGCTTAAAGCTTTTTTAAAAAAAATGACCGCTCATTCAGAACTCCTCGGGGCTTGTTTGCATGAGCTTGTGGCAGATCAGTAAATAAAGGGGTGGGAGAGCCAAACCATCCAAGGCGTTTGCACTCTGAACATGTGGATGCTGCTTTCATGACTTGCCACCACCACCCCCTCTTCCCACCCTGCTTGGGCAACACGCTGCTGCTGCTGCTGCTACTGTTGCTGCTGCTGCTGGCGGAGCTGAGCTGAGCTGTGGTGCCGAGCCAGTCCCCACACCTCCTGGTTGCCCGGCCGTGCTCCACCCTGGCCACCCTCCACGCTGTGCCAGAGCTTCCCCTGTGCTGCCCGGCCTGCCTCCCTCACGGTCGGAGGGCATCTTTGTGTGTCTCCAGACCTTACTGGACTACCATCCCCAGCAGCCCTAAAAAGCACTGTGGAAGAGTGGGGAATGCTGGGAGTTGCAGTTCATCACCATCTGGAAAAACATGATTCTTCAAAGATTCTTCCTTCCTTCCTTCCTTCCTTCCTTCCTTCCTTCCTTCCTTCCTTCCTTCCTTCCTTCCTTCCTTCCTTCCTTCTTTCCTTCTTTCCTTCCTTCTCCATCTCCTTCCTTTCCCCTTCAATCTTCCTTCCTTCCTTCCATCTCCATCTCCATCTCCATCCCTTCCCCTTCAGTCTCTCTCTCTCCTTCCTTCCTTCCTTTCCCCTTCAATCTTCCTTCCTTCCATCTCCATCCCTTCCCCTTCAATCTCTTTCTCCTTCCTTCCCTCCTTCCTTTCCCCTTCAATCTCCTTCCTTCTCCATCTCCTTCCTTTCCCCTTCAATCTTCCTTCCTTCCTTCCCCTTCCCTCCCTCCCAACATTTTTGAGCAAGGAAGAGCAAGTTTCTCCAGCGAGCATTGCTATACTGTTTTTGTGATTAATCACTATGCTTTAATTATGTTCAATTCGTAACAATGAAAATATACCCTGCATATCAGATATTTACATTACGATTCATAACAGTAGCAAAATTACAGTTATGAAGTAGCAACGAAAATAATTTTATGGTTGGGGGTCACCACAACATGAGGAACTATATTAAAGAGTCAGGGCATTAGGAAGGTTGAGAACTACTGATTTAGACAATAATATTGGCAAACATTAATTTCATTGTAGAGAAATAATTTAATCTAGAGGTTCCCCTTTTAATTCATGCTGTAAAATAAGTTTTGGTCTAAATTCTTTTTTTCTTCCCAAATAAAATACTGGATTATTTCAAGATGAGTTGTATATTAAAGTGGAGTAAATTGTTTAAAGTCAATCTTTAGAGCCATCCATTAGCCAAATAGTAAGTCATTTCTTTGGAACCAACTGATCAAGAGAAATCTAGGATTTTGCATTGATTTTTGTGTGAGACAGAGTTGAGGAGAAATAAGGAGGGAAATTGTATGAATTCAGGGCTACATCTTCTCTCATGTATGTAGAAAAGTAAACGTAACTTGGATTTTGTACCACCCAGAGATATTGATCTTTTTTACACTGTGATTGTTGACATTATCAAACCTGATACTTCTACCAAAAATTTGTGCAGTGCCTCCTTCACTTGATCGTTCCTCAGACAGTAGATCAAGGGGTTAAGAAAAGGTATAATGGCAGCATAGAAGAGTGTTATTGTCTTATTAACCTTTAAATGGCTTTCTCCAACTGGAATTAGATACATGGCTCCTACTGTGCTGTAGAAAAGGGTCACTACCAAAAGATGCATAGATATAGTATTGAAGCCCTTCCTAGAATTCCCTTTACTGGAGGATTTCATCAAAGTGTAAATCACCATGCCATAGGATAGAATAACAAATGTAACATTGCTTAAAAATAGAATGTTCACAATAATTTGGCAAATCAAAGGAGCTTTTCCAAGTGGCGGACAAGCCAAAGACAGAAGGGGAATGAGGTCACAGACAAAATGATCAATAATGTTAGATCCACAGAAGGATAACTTAGAGAGGAAAACAACAGGCGTGATGTAGCCCAGGAAACCAAGAATCCAACAAGTGGTTACCAGAATATAACAAGAATGTGGGGACATGATGGTCTGGTAGTGCAGTGGGTGACAGATGGCTAAGTATCGATCTAAAGCCATGGCTGAGAGGAAGAAGAATTCAGTGGTGCCAAGAGAGAACAAGAGGTAGAACTGGAGGAAGCAAGCATGGAAAGAGATAACCTGGTTATGGGTCGCAAGGTCAAAAAGCATGCAGGGAATTGTGGTGGTCACATAGCACATCTCCAGCCAGGAAAAGTTGCTCAACAGGATGTACATGGGAACCTGACCCAGATGGTTATCTCGACAAACCAGGGTTATAATGGTGCTGTTTTCAATCAATGTTAAAACATAAAGGATAATCAAGAAACAAAGCAGCAAGAAGCGTTTCTGCTGATCGATTCCAAATCCCAGCAAAATGAATTCCTGGACTGCAGTCCCATTGGCCAACTCCATCTGGAATCATATAATAAAAACACTATCACATAAAAATGCTTTTTTAAAAAAATTAAAAGATTTATATGTTGTTGTTCCATTGCTAAATCAGGTTCATTTCTTCGGGAACCCATGGATCATAGCACGCCAGGCTGCCCTGTTCTCCACTTGAATCTGGCCAAACGCACACCGACTATGTTGATGATGCTATCTAACCATCTTATCCTCTGCCGCCTTCTTCTCCTTTGTCTTCCACCTTTCCCAACGTCAGCTTCTTCTCCAATGAGTCCTCTCTTCTCATTTGGTGGCCAAAATATTTGAGCTTCAAAAGTTTTATCTAGTCATTATAGCCATACCTTGGGCTGTGATGTAATTATTTTATATATCATAAACCTAACTCAGTGTTGTGCCTCATATTGACAATTAAAATAATGAGGTTAGATATTCATAACAAAGTTCATTGAAGAATAGAACAGTACCATGGTGCTTGATATCTGCAGAACAAGAAACATGCTTTATGCTTTATTTATTTTATTTATATAATTTTATAACCTTCCTTCTTTTTTTGCATGTGCTATTAATTAACATAACAAACTAGGTAGCTAGTTTGCCAAAGACTTTAAAGATTTAAGTGGAAATGTCACCCACATTATAGTTCATTTATCTCTTCTTCCTACCCAATGGTTCTCATAAATAGAATTTCAAGTTTCATACCTTAGCAGAGTAAAAATATTGTTCTCTATAACAGTAAGTTCATTAGAAACATTGGTTGCTGTATATTATTGGTACTTGTCTAGAAGACTGATGCAGAATAAATCATACTGTGGATTGATAGTAGAAAGGCTCATCATGTATGTGTAATAAGTAAGAGCTCAAATATTGTAGAAAGATTCTCCCAGCTGATCTTTATCATTATCTGAAAATGGAACTTGGGAATATGCAAGGCCAATATGCAATGAAATAACATATCTTGGGAGAAAGAATTCTAATTATTATTAACCTTACCTCAAACATATCTTTTGAAGAAAATACCTAAGAAAGTTTTAATAACAGAGTTGGAAGGGACCTTGGAGGTCTTCTAGTCCAGGGATCCCCAATCCCCGGTCTGTAGACCAGCCCCGGTCTGCAGCATGCCAGAAACTGGGCCACACAAACAAGCGAAGCCCCATCTGCGAGATGCAGGCCACACATGAAATCACACCCCCTCTGGTCCATGGTAAAAATCTCTCTCCACGGAACCAGTCCCTGGTGCCCAAAAGGTTGGGGGCCACTGTTCTAGTCCAACCATTTGTTCAAGCAGGAGACCCTACACCATTCTAGACAAGTGGCTGTTCAGTCTTTTCTTAAGAATCTCCATTGTTGGAGCACCCACAATTTCTGGAGGCAAGCTGTTTCACTGGTTAATTGTTCCCACTGTCAGGTTATTTCACCTTAGTTCTAGGTTAGTTCTCTCCTTGATTAGTATCCATCCATTGCTTCATGTCCTGCCTTCTGGTGCTTTGGAAAATAGGTTGACCCTTCTTCTTTGTGGGAGCCCCTTAGATATTGGAACACTGCTATCATATCATCCCTAGTCCTTCTTTTCGTTAAACTAGACATAGCCAAATCCTACAACTGTTCTTTGTATGTTTTGGCTTCCAGTCCCCTAATCATCTTTTTTCCTACTTCATTAACTATTCATCATTCTCCACTATATATTCAGGGGGATATAAGGAAATTGCCATTTGTTTCAATATTATTCCGTAAAATGCAGCTTGATTTTCCTTGCATGACCTCTGTTCATACATTTTGCTGTTGAAATATACAGCAAAATGCATACACACACATACAGAAAGACAGAGGGCCATTGGAACTAAGGATGAGTAAGAAATTTTGATTAGAAACCCCCATTGGAACCTATTTGCAAACCTGCCAGTAAAAGATTGCAAAACGGATATACTAAATATCCTGAAATTCAAAAGATTTGTCACCTATCACTTCCAGTAGTGATTGCTTACTGGGTTTAATGGAAATGTGATGTTATGAACCAGAAATGCAAAGTAGAACTATAAGAGGTCCATAACTGATCAGTAAAGGCTTTCTCTATAATTCACGAGATCTGGTGCTATATAATGAATTATATCGGGCATAAATTCCATTCTGAATATCACCAATAGGCAATTGCTTTGCAATGAATATAATTGCATCCTGCATCTAAATATATGATCTTGCCAGACTTTTCTTATGCTTGTAGTAGTTATGGGCATTGTTTCATCTGTTTATCCTACCTTTTTTATTTTCTTTTTTTCATGGTTCAGGGAGAACATCAATAGAAGTGAATATTTTAATTCCAGGGTTGAATTGCGGGGTTCTTTATGTTCTTTAAACATAACTTGATGGTTTTCTTGCAGATATTTCATTACCCAACTAGGATTATGGTTAGGGTTAGAAGAATGTGGGATTTGTTCTCTGTTTATATAGTATTGGTTTGCACTGTCAGTGTTAGTGGAAGTATTCTTAGCAGTTCCTTGATTAAGCTGTTGTTTGTTGTTTGATTTTTTTTGTCTTAGTTGATAGTTGATTGATTGTTGCTATTAACTTTACAGTGTTATTAATAAAATAATGTAAGTAAAAATTAAGCATTTTGAACTACATAGGTAGTCCTTGACACTTTGTTTAATGACCATTTGAAGTTACAATGGCACTGTAAAAAGTGATGTATGACTTTTTTCACACTTATGAACTGTTGCAGCATTCCCGTGATTTCATGATGAAAATTTAGAAGCTTGGCAACCGGCATGAACTTATGACAGCTCCATTGTCCCAGCGTCATGTGATCACTTTGTGACCTTCTGACAAGCAAAGTCAATGGGGAAGTCAGATTCACTTAATAACTGTGTTACTAACTTAACAACTGCAGTGATTCACTTAACAACTGTGGCAAGAAAGGTCATAAAATGGGGCAAAACTCAGTTAACAACTGTTTAATTTTGCAACATACATTTTGGCTCCATTGAGATTGTAAGTCGAGGACTACCTATAATATAATGTTTTAAATTGAGTACAAATGTTCACTCGCCTATAAATGAATTTGAAATCTTATAAAGCTTATAAAACTATGCCACTGACATACACAATAATTCATAAAAAATGCCTTTGCAATGTATGAGCATAGTACCTCTATTATTTTTGAAAGCACAATAGAATTTTTCAATTCTGCAGAAAAAAATATGTCTGCCCTTTAAGAAGATACTATGAGGTGCTATGCTCATACATTGCAAAGGCATTTTTATGAATTATTATGTATGTCAGTGGCATAGATTATGACACTTTAAGAAAGTAACATACTCAAGGGTAATATACGGTATCTCCTAAATCAGGAAAAACTTATTTTTTTGACTTGCTGTTCAAAGTTCTACCTGTTATACATATTTAGGAATAACCACTGACAAACTAGTAGTAAAAGTCATAGCAATAGTATGGCTATTAATATAACTTGCTGAGAATATGCAGGAGAATGTGAAATATCTGGCAATAGACTATGTGAGCATGGGAAATGCATGTGTGGATTCTATAAACATAATACTAATATACCTTTAGCATGGTTCCTTACAACTGAGTTTAAGTGTTACCCCCCAGTTGAATTGGCTGTCAGATCTGCCTCAACTTAAATAGAAATGATCCTTGGCTCCATTTGTTGAGAAAGGTATAGTTTATTAGAGATCAAGAATATTGCAGTAGCGCAAAGCCAGAACTGAGAATCCACTCCAAAATTCCTATTCTACTTTTTCCTCCCTCGTTGCCCACCATTGTCCAGTGTAACCAATCAGGCTCAGGAAAGATGTTTTCATAATGGTCAGTCTAAACCAGGGCTGTCAAACTGCCGGCCCGCGGGCCAGACGCATCATTGGGAAACCACGCCCACCCCATTGCCAGCAATGGCGAAAAAGCTCCGATATGTTGTGTGGCGTCACATGACATTGCGAGTTTGACATGTCTGGTCTAAGCCCTGTTTGGTATGTTGCTCCCTCCTTCCAACTGGGTGACCTTGAGGCAGTGTCTAAAGGAAATACAGCATCCACAGTTCATAGCAGCCTGTCACCACACAGCAGCAAAGCACAAGCAAGCATAAAGTGACAGCTGACACTGGAAGAAAGTTATACCAGCATAAAGCTTGCTCATCCTATCCTGACAAAGGAATGGTGTTGATAAATGCTGCTGACCTTATTTATAATGTACAAGGTGTCTTTGGGGCAGGTGGATTCCTGTAGTTTTACTTTTCTCCCTCACTCCTCCCATCCCTCCCACCCCACCCACCAAGCCAAACCATCCTTCTCATGAAAAATAGCTAAACAGCTACAAACTTTCGAAACACAATAAAATAATCAAGGATCAAATATGCAAACATCATAAATCAGAACAAGGCACAGAGAAAATTAGTTAAAAGGCTTCCCAGAGATTCAGAGTTTAATAAAAAAAAATACCATTCTCTTCAATTTGAAAGAAAAGATTCAAAAACCTTTCAATGGGAAAGCTTCATTTGTTTGTTTGTTTGATCTATGGGCCACCCATCTCATCTAGAGGCGATAATATCCAATATCCACTGTTTTCTGTGGGAATTAAGTGTCAGAAACATCAACAAATGCTTTCAAAGTAAAGAACTATTTCTGCCCAGGTATTCAATTCAATTTTACACACTCCATCCAGAATAATAGAAGGTATTCTTCATGCAGTCTCTCCTTTGTTATCCATTTCTTTCTTGGTGAAATACTTTTTTTTATCATAATTTTTATTAGTTTTTTACACAAACATAAGTCATTCAATAGTTGATAAACAGTGTGGTGTCTGGGTTACATTTGTAAAAACAGTCCTTAACAATTAATTTCTATAGTCTGTATTTCATATATTAATTTTGTTTACTTTCCTCTTTCCCTAAAAACATCCTTTTTTGCAAACATTGCGTTAATACAATTCTTAATATTTTAATAACTGACAATTTAGTATATATTTTTTCCAATATTCCTAAAAAATAATCATCATATTAATACATTTCTTTTCTTTCCATTCATTTGGATTTGCCTTATCATCAATCCTGTTACAGTCCTTATTTTAGTTTATTTCTCCCACCAAATTCTGAGTATTTTTATTGGTAGCAATTAATTACATTTACATTGACAGACTTGATTCTATTTTTTCCATATAAGCCATCTCACATTTTTGTGTTTCTTAAGTATTAAATATAAAAGTAAAAAGAGAGGGGAAGAGAAAGAGAATAAGAGAAAAAAATAAATAAAAAAATACAAAAGAATAGAAAAAAGCAGTTGTAACAGAACAGAGAAAAATAACATAGTACTTAAAATATATCTCTCACCTAGCTTAGTAGTATTTATTTTCTCGAATTTCTAATTCTTTTTAATTATAGTTAAAAATATATTTAATCTTTAAACATTCTGTTCAATAAATCTAGTCACCTAATCCCTTAACTCTAATTTAAAACATTTTATATGTATTATATATATTTTTCTTGAGTTCAGTCATCTTGGTGAAATACTTAAGTTATTTAAGGTATGATAAGTATTGCCATCCAGAATTGATTAAGGTGTTTCTGATCCAGCCATAACACCATCTATTAGGAGAGAACTGAAAAAGCTTCTTGGATGAGAAGCGAAATGTCTTCAAGGAAAAACAAAGAAGGTCCAGTTACCTCTTGAAAAAAAAGCGCCTTTGAGACAATCATGACCTGGATGATTGAGAATCTCCACAGACACGATTAGGAAAGTCACATATTTTGAACCAATGAGACAATCAGGAGAATATGCATTTTCTTCTGTGTATCACATGTCAGAGAGTTCATGAGTCTTAGACCTTTTATACTTTCAGACCAGTCAGACTCTTTCTTGTTCCTAAATGAATTAAGAAGAATTTGGATTTTTTTTCCAGTCGAGTTTACTGGATTTCCATTGTGATCTTTTTCAGCAGAAATCTTATCATTCTTCTGAGCAACTTGCCCAGTGCCTCTTTCACCTTGTCATTCCTCAGGCAGTAAATCAAGGGATTGACAAATGGTGTGACAGCAGTATAGAAGACTGTAATTGCCTTCCTAATGTTTGGGTGGCTTTCACCATGTGGAATTACATACATTGCTCCTACAGTACTGTAAAACAGTGCTACCACCAAGAGATGCATAGAGATGGTAGAGAAGCCCTTCCTACATCGACTTTTGCTGAAGGATTTCATCAAAGTGTAGATCACATTACCGTAGGAGAATATCACAAAGAAGACATTGACCAAAAACAGAATTTGCATGCTAATTTGCATGACTAGTGGAGCCTTCCTAAGAGGAGCACAAGCTAAGGAAAGAATTGGCACAGGATCACAGACAAAGTGGTCAATGCTGTTGTCTCCACAAAAGGACAGTTTGGAGATCAAAACAACTGGGAGAAGGAATCCTAGAAAGCCAACCAACCAACATCCAGCTATCAATCTATAGCAGAAATTTGAGGACACAATATTGGGATAACGCAAGGGATGGCAGATGGCTAAATAGCGATCTAAGGCCAGGGCTGAGAGGAAGGAAAATTCAGTGTTGCCAAGTGAGAAGAAAATATAAAATTGGAAGAAGCAGGCATGGAAGGAGATGACATGGTTTTGGGTTGCCAAATCGAAAAGCAAGCGGGGAATACTGGTGGTCACATAGCAGATCTCCAGCCAAGAAAAATTGCTCAGCAAGATGTACATGGGGAGTTGGCTCAACTGACCATCTATATGGACCACAGTGATGATGGTGCTATTTTCCACCAAAGTGAGCACATAAAGGACAATCAAGAAAGCAAAGAGCAGGAATTGTTTCTCTTGATCCATTCCAAATCCCAGCAAAATGAATTCCTGGACTCCAGTCCCATTGGTCAACTCCATCTAGAATCATATGTGAGAATTGCTATCATATAAAGATACATTTGTTATTATCTCAGATGTCTATCGGATTAGCTTGAAAGAAAAACATAAATTCATGAATGTGAACATCAGTTGCCATATTTTTCTACAAATTGCCAGAAACTATAGAGTTCTACCATATCTTCGCTAATGTCCAGCAAAGAAGATGGGCTGTTCCAATATTTATCTGCATCATATAGATGCATAATACTTTGAAAAAAGGTTGCTCTAAAGTTTAATTATAATATTTGAAAAGCACTGGGGTTTTTCAGAAGCTAGAAAGGTGTGTTTAAAGGTTACTTAAAAAAACAATATGAAACAATAACAGAACAAACATTAGCATTCAAGAATCAAGATCAACTAATGTATCAAATATCTCACAAACCTGTTTTGTCCTGTTACCAAAAACAATACCATTTGATTACAGATTATATTTCATTTGGTTAAAAAAAGGAGAAATAATTATCTGTTTTATTATGATATTTTGACTAATGATCATATTTTTTGAGCAATCACATCTGGCTTCCACCAACATTGACTCAGAGATACATTGCAGAAAACATTTGAGCCCATCCTTCCTTCGCCCACAGAAAAACGGTATTGTTCTAAAGATTTTCTAAATTACCTTTCCTTCCACGATCCCTTGCAAAATCTAACACAGCCTGAGCACAAGGTCTCCTGTCCCTCCAGGATCCCTTGCAACATCCTAACATACAGTAGCTCCCAACCCAGCCTTGTTGCTCAGAGCCTGAGGCACACTCACAAATAGACCTACTGAAATCAAAGTGTACTGTATTGTACTCAAGTCAGATCCTGTTGTTTTGTCATGTGACCTCTCTGCATTGCTGGCAGTAGACGCTTAGAAATAATATACTAAATCCTCCGTCCTTTTCTAACCTTCCACAATATCCACCAGAGCAAATGCAAAAACATTCCCTTCTCACACCTCAGTAGGATTTAAGCCATTTTGGGAAGATTCTGCTCAAGGACTTCATCATAATTCAGGAAGGACAATTTCCTTCTGAGTGCCTGACATGGTCCTTTTTCCCCTTGGGAAGATTCTGCTCAAGGACTTCATCATAATTCAGGAAGGACAATTTCCTTCTGAGTGCCTGACATGACCCTTTCCCTGCAGGACCAATCAGGCAAAGAGTATCTATGGAGAGTCTCAATCATCCAGGTCATGGTTGTCCCAAAGGTGTTTTTCTAAAAGGCAACTGGACTTTCTTGATTTTTTTCCTTTGAAAACATTTCGCTTCTCACCCAAGAAGCTTCTTCAGTTTTTCAGTTCAGTTCAGTTCTTCAGTTCAGTTTCTTCAGAACTGAAGAAGCTGCTTGGATGAGAAGCGAAATGTTTTCAAAGGGGAAAAAAAAACCAAGAAAGTCCTAGTTGTCTTTTGGAAAAACATCTTTAGGACAATCAAGCAAAGAGCACAAAGGACTTTATTGTAGGTTTACAAGAGGGAAACTCCAGGTGTATTCCTGAGTGTGTGCGCTATCATGGAAATGCCCATTGTATGCACTAGCATTTCAGGTTGCACAGCCTGTTGATTATCAAAGAAAATGCTGTTTGCCCATAAAACAATATTTCTGAGGATTGTCCTGCATGTCTTCTGCCCACATTGCATGAATCCTGCTTTCTTCTGGTTCTGGGTTGTTGTTGTTGTTAATTGCGAAGTCGTGTCCGACCCATCGCGACCCCATGGACAACGTTTCTCCAGGTCTTCCTGTCCTCTACCATCTTCTGCAGTCCATTTAAATTCACACCTACTGCTTCAGTGACTCCATCCAGCCATCTCATTCTCTGTCGTCCCCTTCTTCTATTGCCCTCAATCTTTCCCAGCATTAGGCTCTTCTCCAATGAATCCTTCCTTCTCATTAGGTGGCCCAAGTACTTGAGTTTCAACTTCAGGATCTGGCCTTCTAAGGAGCAGTCGGGGTTGATCTCTTCTAGGACTGATTGGTTTGAACGCCTTGCAGTCCAAGGGACTCGCAGGACTCTTCTCCAGCACCATAGTTCAAAGGCCTCAATTCTTTTGCGCTCAGCCTTTCTTATGGTCCAACTTTCACAGCCATACATTGCACCTGGGAAAACCATGGCCTGGACTATACGCACTTTTGTTGGCAGGGTGATGTCTCTGCTTTTTAGAATGCTGCCTAGATTTGCCATAGCTTTCCTCCCCAGGAGCAAGCGTCTTTTAATTTCTTGGCTGCAGTCCCCATCTGAGGTGATCTTGGAGCCCAGAAAAATAAAATCTGTCACTACCTCCATTTCTTCCCCATCTATTTGCAGGAATTGAGAGGGCCGGATGCCATGATTTTGGTTTTCTTAATGTTGAGTTTCAAGACAACTTTTGCACTCTCCTTCTTCACCCGCATCAAGAGGCTCTTTAGTTCCTCTTCACTTTCTGCCATTAGAGTGGTATCATCTGCATATCTTAGGTTGTTGATATTTCTCCCGGCAATCTTAATTCCAACTTTTGATTCATCTAGCCCTGCCTTTCTCATGATGTGCTCTGCATATAAGTTCAATAGGCAGGGCGACAGTATACAGCCTTGCCGGACTCCTTTTCCAATTTTGAACCAATCAGTGGTTCCGTGTTCGGTTCTCACTGTTGCTTCTTGACCCGCATATAGGTTTCTCAGGAGACAAATGAGATGGTCTGGTACTCCCATCTCTTTAAGAACTTGCCACCATTTGTTGTGATCCACACAATCAAAGGCTTTTGCATAGTCAATGAAGCAGAAGTAGATGTTTTTCTGGAACTCCCTAGCTTTCTCCATGATCCAGCGTATGTTGGCAATTTGATCTCTAGTTCCTCTGCCTCTTCGAAATCCTGCCTGTACTTCTGGTAGTTCTCGATCCACATACTGCTGGAGTCTAGCTTGTAGGATTTTAAGCATAACTTTACTAGCCTGTGAAATGAGTGCAATGGTGCGATAGTTTGAACATTCTTTGGCATTGCCTTTCTTTGGAATTGGAATGTAAACTGACCTTTTCCAATCCTGTGGCCACTGTTGAGTTTTCCAAATTTGCTGGCAAATTGAATGTAGCACTTTTACTGCATCGTCTTTTAAGATTTTGAATAGCTCAGCTGGAATACTGTCACCTCCACTAGCTTTGTTGTTGCTCAGATTTTCTAAGGCCCATTTCACTTCACATTCGAGGATGTCTGGTTCGAGGTCAGTGACCATCTCATTGTGGTTATCTGGGATGTTAAGCTCATTCTTGTATAGTTCTTCTGTGTAGTTTTGCCATCTCTTCTTAATCTCTTCTGCCTCTGTTAGGTCTCTGCCATTTTGGTCCTTTATATGCCCATCTTTGCATGGAACGTTCCCTTCATATCTCCAATTTTCTTGAAGAGATCTCTGGTCCTCCCTATTCTGTTGTTTTCTTCTATTTTTTTGCACTGTTCATTTAAGAAGGCATTCTTATCTCTTCTAGCTACTCTCTGGAATTCTGCATTCAATTGGGTGTATCTTTCTCTTTCTCCTTTGCCTTTCGCTTCCCTTCTTTCCTCAGCTATTTGCAAAGCTTCCTGAGACAGCCATTTTGCTTTCTTGCATTTCTTTTTCTTTGGGATGGTTTTAGTTGCCACCTCTTGTACAAGGTTGCGAACTTCCATCCATAGTTCTTCAGGCACTCTGTCTATCAGATCCAGTTCCTTAAATCTATTTGTCACCTCTACTGTATATTCATCAGGAATATTATTTAGTTCATACCTGAGTGGCCTAGTGTTTTTCCCTACTTTTTTCAATTTAAGCCTAAATTTTGCAATGAGAAGCTCATGATCTGAGCCACAGTCAGCTCCTGGTCTTGTTTTTACTGACTGTATAGAGCTTCTCCATCTTTGGCTGCAGAGCACATAGTCAATCTGATTTCTATGTTGACCGTCTGGTGATGTCCATGTGTAGAGCCGTCTCTTGGGTTGTTAGAAAAGAGTGTTTGTTATGACCATTCTATTCTCTTGACAAATTCTATTAGCCTGTGCCCTGCTTCATTTTGTACTCCAAGGCCAAACTTGCCTGTTATTCCGGTTATCTTTTGGCTTCCTACCTTAGCATTCCAATCCCCCATGATGATAAGGACATCATTTTTGGGTGTTAATTCTATAAGGTGCTGTAGGGCTTCATAGAACCGGTCAATTTCATCTTCTTCAGCACCAGTGGTTGGGGTATAGATTTGGACTACTGTGATATTGAATGGTTTGCCTTGGATTCGAATAGAGATCATTCTGTCATTTTGAGGATTGTATCCCAGTATTGCTTTTCCTATTCTTTTATTGACTATGAAGGCTACTCCATTTCTTCTGAGGGATTCTTGCCCACATTAGTATACCTGATGGTCATCTGAGTTAAATTCACCCATTCCTGTCCATTTTAGTTCGCGGATTCCTAAGATGTCGATGTTCAGTCTTGTCATCTCTTTTTTGACTACGTCTAGCTTGCCTTGATTCATGGATCTTACATTCCAGGTTCCTATGGAGAATAAATCTTTCTGGGTTCTGGGTTAGCTGCATTAATCCATAATGTCATGTGCTCTTTATTTCCCCCAAAAAATATTTATTTCAAACCCAAGGTGATCCTGACTTGATTTCCTTTCAAGGAAACAGCAATAAAGAGTAAAAATGTTTGCATAATATATATCCAGTTCCTGGCAATGCAGGAATTAATAAGTCAAGGTTTTTTCCATTCCTATTTTAAATCCAAGTATTTTTCCTAATTCACCGCTGAAATTCTTATGAGAACAGATAGTCCTCAACTTACAACAGTTCACTTAGTGACTGTTCAATGTTACATCAGCTCTGAAAACGTGACTTCATACTTATGACCATTGCAAAATCCCATGTGATCAAAATTCAGATGCTTGGCAACTGACTCATATTTATGATGGTTGCAATGTCCTGGGGTCATTTGATCAACTTTTGTAAACTTCTGACAAGTAAAGTCAATGGGGAAGCCAGATTCACTTAACAGTCATGTTACTAACTTAACAACTCCAGTGATTCACTTAACAACTGTGGCAAGAAAGGTCGTAAAATGGGGCAAAACTCAGTTAACAAATGTCTCATTTAGCAACAGAAATTTTTGACTTAATTGTGTTTGTAAGTCAAGAATTACCTGTATTCCCCCTCTGCATTTTTACTTGTCAAAGAACAAAATGCATAAGCCTCTGTCTCCTTCAAATACAGATGGCTTACCTTATTCCCATGAGTTCAAGAGTAGACTTTGGAAATCTCCCAAGAGTAAACTATCATCAGGTGAAACAATGGAACTGAACAAGGAAGAGCTAAGCAATATCTACAGATCACAAAGTTATAGGGCTGGAAGGGGCTTTATACCATTTGAGGTCTGCCAAATATAGAACAACCATAGCCTTGTGGTTGTATCCTGAACTAAACTTTCTATGACAATCACATGCTTCCTATGGCAAAAAATAACAGGAGTTTCTAAGCATCTTTTCCAAGTAACAAAATTCATTAAAAGATATACATACATACATACATACATACATACATACATACATACATACATATATTCATGTTGCTGCAGTTCACTTTATTAAATGCAGAGTGGCTTGACAGAAGTAGAACTTAAACTGGGGAAAAATAGAGGGGAAGAAGTGGATTAAAAAGGAGGAGAAGACAGGTTAGTTATGCAGATACAAGTTACATGCAAAACAGATTACAAGTTCCTTATCAATTAACAACTGTAATGTATAAAAAAAACCATTCTGTTTCTTGAGATTTGATGTATTTGGTATCAATAATTTCTCACTCAATGGAATAGTCCTACTTTTCTAGAACAGTCAATTAGAGATATGCTGGGGGAATTAAAACTCGGGTACAGTTTGAATGCTCTGATATTAGGTCTTCATTATTACAGTTGGAAATAACTGCAAGAATAAGCATTACTTGTATTCATATCACTGTTACTATTAAAACTGTAAGAATAATATTATTGGCATTAAAGGCAACCTTACAATTAAAATTTAATGCTTCCCTGCTATTAATTTGTATAATATCTTGTTATTCCTCTTTGCCCACAGTTGAAGTTGGCCTCCCCATTTTCACAGCTATTGATCTATCCTAACAAGTATGATTAATGCTTGATCCTGACATAATTCATTACAATTGCTTTTATTTTTCTATATAATTCCCTTCTTTCTCAAGACCCTAAACAATGCACCTTTCACCTGATTATTCCTGAGGCACTAGATCAAGGGGTTAAGCAAAGGGGCAACAGCTGAGTAGAACAATGTCATCACTTTAATATTCTCAGTACGATTTTTTTCAGTGTACCCAATGTACATTGTGGCCACAGAACCGTAAAAAATGGTCACCACTGCTAGGTGAGAAGACACCGTTTGGAAGCCCTTTTTTCCAGTGTTTTCACCAGACTTTTTTGCCAAGGTGAAAATAATCCCCACATAGGAGATCATAATGAAAAGGAAAGTGCCTAGAATTAAGGCAGAAGTTATGACATAGCAGAAAAGAGAGAGAGATTCTGGAGGATGACAAGCTAGGGCTAGAAGTCCTCCAGAGTCACAGATATAGTGATCAATAGTGTTGGGACCACAAAAGGACAACCTGGAGATCAAGGATGCAGGGGCAATGTAGTAGAGAAAGCCAGTAATCCAACAAAAAGCCACCAGGAGGAAACAGAATTTTTTAGACATAATTTGTGTGTACCGTAGTGGACAGCAGATGGCCAAGTACCGATCCAAGGCCATGGCTGAGAGGAAGAAGCATTCCGTGGTGCCAAGGGAGAAGAAGACATAAAATTGGATGAAGCAGGCATGGAAAGAGATGACCCCACCTGGGAAGGACAGGTCAAAGAGCATCCTTGGCACTGTAGCACTTACATAACAGACCTCCAGCCAGGAAAAGTTGCTCAGCAAAATGTACATGGGAAGACGAGATAACTGAGAATCTTCAGATACTACCAAAATGATGACCAGATTTTCAATCAAAGTGAAGATGTAGACCACTATGAATGAGATGAGAAGCAGCAGACGTCCTTATTGTCCAACTCTGAAGCCAAGCAGAATGAATTCCTGCAGTGTTGATGCATTAAACTGTTCCATCTAGAGCACAGTTCCCAGAGTAACAGTTGATCCAAAGTTTCCTATTTGATCATGATGCAATACATTTCTCGATCAATAATTTAGATTGTAATAAATCGGATTCCTATTAAAAGAGATAAGTTGGTTTAAGTCTTACCTGCTGTGTTTACTTTTGCTAGATATCTGTCATCCATTCATCTCCCCACCAACATCATACTGAGTTTATTTAAAAAGTTAGTATTCTGTTAGTTAGCATTTTGTATGCACATTCTTGTCTGAGAAAATATGTGTTTCAGAATCATTTCTTTATGCAAAATTCTTCAAAAGTCCCAGCGAATTCTAGCTGCCAGAGACAGTTTATCAGAAACTGAGCCAGGGTGATTCTCCCATCTTCTCCCTATTCATCTCCTACTTTTAAAAAAATAATCAACAAGACTCATTCCTTTAATAAAGTCTGTATTTTTCAAGAAACCATCCTCAACAGTCTAAACCATTTTTCAGATCTTAGTAAATCTTACTAAATCTATCTTCTAAAATTACATTATCCTATTTTGGTTTGTTAAGAAATCTTTCTGTTCCATAGCAATGTAGGATAAGCAGCTCCAACCAGACAAGGACATGGCAAGATGTCTGGTGCTCAGAGTTTTACTTGATGGTGAAAGGGACAAAGGATTTAAGTTTGATTATATGCTTCAAATTGAACTTAAATTAGAAATTTCAGAAAGGTTGTTACAAATTTCATCCAACAAAGAAAAGCTTCTTGGGAACTGCTCTCTTGAGAGTAGATTTAATTCCATGAAAACAAAATTTCCTATGAGAATAAATAAATCAACGGAGGACAGGTTTCTCATGGGTATTTAACTTGAATAAAGATTGAAACTGGCAAGGTGGAGACCAGTGATTCTCAGGAACCCACAGACAGACATAAAACCCTTTTTGCAGAAAATTAGAAAAAACGGGAAGTTGCAACCACAACACTGGCTCATCTCACCAAGAAGATTCACCTTGAAATGGGATTCTAATGTCCCCAAATCTTTCTGTTATTGAAACAAACCTTCCCTTCTCAGCTTATCTCCAATATCCAGATTCTGCATGCTCCTTTGTTTGTTGTTGTTAGTTGCAAAATCATGTCCGACCCATCGCAACCCAATGGACAACGTTCCTCCAGGCCTTCCTGTCCTCTACCGTTTTCTGGAGTCCATTTAAGCTCATGCCTACTGCTTCAGTGACTCCATCAAGCTACCTCATTCTCTGTCGTCCCTTTCTTCTATTGCCCTCAATCTTTCCCAGCATCACGCTCTTCTCCAGTGAGTCGTTCCTTCTCATTAGGTGGCCAAAGTACTTGAGTTTCAACTTCAGGATGAATTCATCTTGAAAGCTGTATTTTTATGATCTATTTTTGAAGGCGGTCTTCTCACCATGCAATCAGCAATTCCTTTCCATCAGGCTCAGTAAGATGTTCTTGAGAACATAACCCAATATCCAGCTGACATTTTTAAGTATTTAAAACGTCCACCTCCTTTTCTATGACTTTAAAGGCTTTGCATTAGAACAGGTTTCAAAGTCAAGGTGATTTCCTCTAACCACACTTTTCTCCATGCCATTAGTAAACTGACTAGATTCACTTTCCCTCATTGAACTAAAAGGAACTTAACACAAATCCATGCGGCACAAAAAAAGATCCTTAAAAAAACTCCAAGAATGGCTTAGATATACTGTAAACAGGAATTTGTTTCTCATCTTCATAGATGGATCAGGACATGACTATGAGAGAGGCTTAGTAAAAACCTTCAAAACTACTTAACTGTTGATGAATGCATGGAAAACAAACCTGGCATAGCTAATAATGAAGGGATCATCAAGGTCAAAATTAGAAAAAGAATACCGTAATGTCACCTTTAATAAGGATTTCAGCGATGATGCCTCTCTCAAATTAAAATCCATAATGCACTCATTATCCATGCATGTATGACCCAAAATTATTGCAAAATCAAATGCAGAACTTAGATATTTATTCAGCACTGCTCTTGCACTGAATGAAGACAAAGGCATGCAATTCAGTCTCAACAAATATGCGCCCTTGGTGATTAAAGGAAGGAAATGTGTTGATGAAGATGGATTAAAGGCCAAGGGGAGTGATTGACATCCAGTGATCAGAGGCAACAAAGCTATACCGATCTATGGCCAAATCTCTTAGCCTGGCAACAGCAATGCCTGTTCTTAATCCCTAATGCGGGGTTAGGATGGATGCACATTCTGATATCTGATTTCCATCTAGTGAAACAAATGCTATATTTCTTGAAAAATGTCTGCAGGTTACTTGGGTGTTTATTATTATTTTATTTTAGCAGCTGAATATTTTTCTATCACATTTCAAATGTGACTGCCACCTGTACAATCATTCTCTCCACTTGTGAGCTCAGAAAAGTTGGCCATGTCTCAAAGGTGCTTTTTCAAAAGGCAACTGGACTTTGTTTTTTTCCTTAACAAAGACGTTTTGCTTCTCATTCAAGAAGCTTCTTCAGAAAATTGAAGAATACAAGGGGTGGAAATAATTTCCGCAAGGGGCAGGTATTCTTTAGAGGTGATGAGATAAGCATTTAACCCCTAATATATCATATGAAAAAAGAACCTATATGATTTGGATTTTATCTGTCTGTTTCTCTCTGTGTGTGTAATTTTTATTTTTCATAAAGAAAAAAAACAAATTAAAAAAGGAGAAAAGAGAGAGAAGGCAAAGAAGGAAAAAAGAGTTACTGCCCCATTATCTTTATTTTTCTTTATATTTCTGTATTTTATATTTTGATAAACTATTAAAAAAAATTGAACACAGGAACTAAATAACTTTCAACCTTCTTTTTAATAGATAACAAACTACCCTCCTCTTAACTATTCTAGAGATCCCTTCAACCCCTTATTTAATTCATATCTTTTTGAATTATTGCATCCATAAATCATCATTTCTCTTTTGTCTTCTTTCAGCAATAAAATCCTTAAAAGCTTTCTAATTATTCAAAAAGTAAGTATATTTTCTCCCTGACCAAACAGATCAGTTTTGCCAATTATGGCATTTTCACAATTCCCCCCTTGTGGAATTTGTGGGGTTTGAATATGTCTGTTGATATGGGAAAATAATATTATTTTCCCAGAAAGTATTGGTTGATCTATCCTAGAAATATCCCCAATGGAGAATCAAAACTCACACAATATACGTAGTAATAATTGACTGTAACCGTGGTGGCGAACCTATAGCACGGGTGCCAGAGGCGGCACTCAGAGCCCTCTCTGTGGGCACTTGCACCGTTGCCCCAGTCCTAGGCCTTCAGCTGGGTTTTATAAAACCTTTTCACTTTAGGCCTCCCTTCCATGTACAAAAAAAAAAAAAAAAAGTTCAATCAGTCAATTTCAACTTCTCGCGGGAAAAATAAAGATCTTGCAAAGTTGGGATTGACTGATTGAACTTTTTAGTCCCACCCAGTCTGCTGTTACTACCACAGCCACACCCACACAATGGGCCACACCCACACAATGGGCCATGCCCACCCGCCACCTGACGATACATAAGTGGGTTTTGAGTTGCAGTTTGGGCACGCGGTCTCTAAAAAGTTTGCCATCACTGGACTATAACCTTAAACACTTGGTTGCTGTTCAGTGTCACAATCTAGTTCAGTCAATAGATGGCACTAGAGCTAGTTATATATCCAATTTTGTTCTTGCTTTAAATTAATAACAATGCTCAATATTTAGACTGGTTGAATGATAGGAAATATCATGCTTGCAGAATGTGGTACGTTTAGACTGAAAGAATTTTGAACTCAGAATTCATATCTAAACTGTGAACTTCCTTCATTTCCTTCATAAAATTCATAACAATGGTAGAGTTGTTTTGTTGTTCTTGATAAATGTGTGTGTGGGGTGTGTGTGTCACAAACTCTTTCAAACATGCTTCCAGCAGCCTCTCCCTTAGGATGCTACCCAACCATAGCCTTGTTAGTTGAATCCTGACCTAAACTTTTATGACAATCGCATGTTTTTTAAAGCAAACAAAGAGAGAGAGACACACAGAGAGAGATAGTATAGAAGAATCTTTATCAAATAACAAAATGTATTAAAGGACACACATTTTCATCTACTGCAGGTCACTTTATTAGATGCATAAATTGGCTAGACAGAAGTAGGATTTAAATTGGGGAGAGGTAGAGGAGAAGGTGGGGTAAAAAAGGAGAAGACAGATTAGTTATGTAGCTACAGGTTAGGTGCAAAATAAATTACAGGTACTTTATCAATTAACAAGTGCAATATATTAAAAACAGAGTGTGTTTCTTGACATCTTCTGATATCAACTGTATCCTTTTGAAGGTTATGAGTTCAACAATTTCTTACTCAAAAGAACTATTAAAGTTAAACTTTTTCAGAATAGTCAGTTTGAGAAACTATGCAAATGAAATGTTCTTATATCACTTCCGTCTTGAAATATTACTTTGAAATAACAATTGCAAGAATCAGCATTATTGATATTAATATTTCTACTACTTTTAAAACTACAAGAATTAATATTATTGGTATTAAGGGTAATACTACTATTAAGGTTTAATGGTTCCCTACTACTAACTTTTTATGCCCCTGCAATGGTTCCCTGCTATTAATTTGTATAATATCTCGTTATTCCTCTTTGCCCACAGTTGAATTGGCCTCCCTGCTTTCACAGCTATTGATCTATCCTAACAAGTATAACTAATACTTAATCCTGACATAATTCATTACAATTGCTTTTATTTCCCTATATAACTCCCTTCTTTCTCAAGACCCTAGACAATGCACCTTTCACCTGATTATTCCTGAGGCAATAGATCAAGGGGTTAAGCAAAGGGGCAACAGCCGAATAGAACAATGTCATCACTTTAATATTCTCAGTACGGTTTTTTTCAGTGTACCCAATGTACATTGTGGCCACAGAACCGTAAAAAATGGTCACCACTGCTAGGTGAGAAGACACCGTTTGGAAGCCCTTTTTTCCAGTGTTTTCACCAGACTTTTTTGCCAAGGTGAAAATAATCCCCACATAGGAGATCATAATAAAAAGGAAAGTGCCCAGAATTAAGGTAGAACTGGTGACATAGCAGAAAAGAGAGAGAGATTCTGGAGGATGACAAGCTAGGGCTAGAAGTCCTCCAGAGTCACAAATATAGTGATCAATAGCGTTGGGACCACAAAAGGACAACCTGGAGATCAAGGATGCAGGGGCAATGTAGCAGAGAAAGCCAATAATCCAACAAAGAGTCACCAAGAGGAAACAGAACTTTTTAGACATAATTTGTGTGTACCGTAGTGGACAGCAGATGGCCAAGTACCGATCCAAGGCCATGGCTGAGAGGAAGAAGCAGTCCGTGGTGCCAAGGGAGAAGAAGACATAAAATTGGATGAAGCAGGCATGGAAAGAGATGACCCCACCTGGGAAGGACAGGTCAAAGAGCATCCTTGGCACTGTAGCACTTACATAACAGACCTCCAGCCAGGAAAAGTTGCTCAGCAAAATGTACATGGGAAGACGAGATAACTGAACATCTTCAGATACTACCAAGATGATGACCAGATTTTCAATCAAAGTGAAGATGTAGACCATTGTGAGTGAGATGAGAAGCAGCAGACGTCCTTGTTGTCCAACTCTGAAGCCAAGCAGAATGAATTCCTGCAGTGTTGACACATTAAACTGTTCCACCTAGAGCACAGTTCCCAAAGTAACAGTTGATCCAAAGTTTCCTATTTGAGGCTCAGAATTGATCCAACTTTTTTTTGAAATGATATGAATTAGAGAGAGCAGGCCACAGGATTTGGAAATAGCAGCCAAAAGAAGTCTGTTCTATTGTAGAGTTGTTGGATCATGATGCAATACATTTCTCTATTAGTCATTTAGATTGTAATAAGTTGGATACCTTTATAAAAGATATAAGTTGATTTCAGTCTTATCTACTCTGCTTCTTTTTGCTACATATCTGTCATTCACTCATCTCCTCCCCCTCCCCCCCATCTTCACACTGAGGTTATTTAAAAAGTTAATATTCTGTGATTTTGTGTATACATTCTTCTCTGAGAAAATGTATGTTTCAGAATTAATTCTGGTGCAGAATTCTTTAAAAATCCAAGCAAATTCTAGTGGTCAGCTGACACAGATAGTCTGTAAGAAACTGACCAAAGTGATCCTCATTTCTTCTCCCCACCAAGCCACTACTTTTAACAATTTAATCAAAAAGACTCATTCCTTTAATAAATCTGCATTTTCCAGAAACCATCCAGGACCGTCCAGACCAGGGGTAGGCAACCTCGGCTCTTTTATGACTCATGGACATAGCTGACTCAGGAATTCTGGGAGTTGAAGTCCATGAGTCATAAAAGAGCCGAGGTTGCCTACCCCTGGTCCAGACCAATCTTAGTAAATCTTATTTATCTTCTGAGATTACATCATCCTATTTTAGTTTGTTAAGAAATCTTTATTTACCATAGCAGTGCAGGATGAGCAGCTACAACCAGACAAGGACATGGCAAGACGTCTGGTGCTCAGAGTTTCACTTGCTGGTGAAGGGACAAAGGATTTAAGTTTGATTATATGCTTCATGCTGAACTTAAATCAGAAATTTCAGAAAGGTTGCTACACATTTCATCCAACAAAGAAAAGCTTCTTGGGAACTGCTCTACTGAGAATACATTTAATTCCATGAAAACAAAATTTCCTATGAGAATGGATAAATCAAGGGAGGACAGGTTTCTCAAGAGTATTCAATGTGAAGACTCAATATATAAAAGTTGAAGCTAGCAAGGTGAAGACCAGTGATTCTCAGGAAGCGACACACACACACACACACACACGAACACACAAAACTCTTTTTTTCAGCAAATTAGAAAACAAGGGCAGTTGCAACCACAACACTGGCTCATCTCACCAAGAAGAAGGTCTACATGAAGTGGGATTCTAATGCCCCTAAATCAGGGGTAGGCAACCTTGGCAATTTTTTTTTTATTGAAAGTTTTTAAAATTTTACAATAAAATACTCCCCCCCTCCCGCCCCCCCACCCCCGTCCCCCCTGCTTCCCAGAGCTGAATACAGTGTTAAAAACAACAAAAAACATACAACTTAGATGAACATCAAACAATTATACATACATCCCAAAAACAAAATTTAAATACTTTAACTCCAATACATAAAAGCAAAGATTCTAACCATTACCCTTAAACATAAATTATTCAAAAGCTAAATAATATTTTCTAATCTCAAATTTATTCTGTATAAAATTCACCCATCTTTTCCACACCAAAATATATTTCTCTTGCGATTAATCTTTCAAATAAGCCGAAATTTTTGCCATTTCAGATAAATAAGAAACTTTAAGAAACCATTCTTCTAAAGTAGGCAAAGAGTCCTTCTTCCAATATTGCCCAATCAGCAACCTTGCCGCTGTAATTAAATTCAACATTAGAATAATTTCTTTAGCATCACTATCAACAATAATGCCTAACAAAAACAATTGTGGTGTAAATTTTATCCTTCTATTAAAAATCTTCTGAATGTTCCACCAAATCTTAATCTAGAAAGCTTTTATATTTCTACATGACCACCAAATATGATAATAGGTTGCAGCCAAACAACCACATCTCCAACATTTAGACTGCACATTTGAATACATACGAGACATCTTTTGTGGATCAAGGTGCCACCTATAAAACATTTTATAAAAATTTTCTCGTAAATTTTGAGCCTGAGTAAATTTAACATTCCTCACCCAGATTATCTCCCATGTATCTAATAAAATCGGCTCATCAAAATTTTGAGCCCATTTAACCATACAATCTTTAACTAATTCTGTTTCTGAATCAAGTTCCACTAAAACACTATAAACTCTTTTTATATGAGTTCGACTTTGATCTTTAATTTGTTTCATCAAATTCACATCCTCCCTAATAAAACCCACTTTTTGATCTATTCTCCACCTTTCTAATAATTGCCTATACTGAAACCAAGAATAATTAATATTTTCTTGCGCTAATTCACCCATAGATTTTAATTGCCAATTATTCCCATCCCAATTAAGCAATTGTTTATAAGAAATACTCTCCATTTTCACTCCTTTCCTTATCCCTTCTATTGCATGCCCTGGAATTCCCCACAACAGTATTCTAGAATCTGATCTATAATATTTCTTCCAAACTCGCAATAAAGAAATTCTCAGGATATGGGACTTAAAAACCCTATCCACCTTTTTATTATAAATTAAATACGCATGCCATCCATATAATAAATCCCATCCCTCCAAAAAAAGTATATTTAAATTTGTTAAATTAATCCAATCACTAATCAATGTTAAAACCACCGCTTCATAATACAATTTCAAATTTGGCACCTTGAGTCCACCTCTCTCTCGAACATCTTGTATAATTTTGAGCTTTACTCTTGGTTTTTTCTCTGCCCAAATGAATTTGTTGATACCCTTCTGCCATTCTTCTAAATTTGCCTCTTTCTTTAGAATAGATATCATTTGAAACAAAAAAAGAAACTTTGGCAGAACATCCATTTTAACTGCAGCAATTCTCCCTAACAAAGATAGTTGCTGGCTCAGGAATTCTGGGAGTTGAAGTCCACAAGTCATAAAAGAGCCAAGGTTGCCTACCCCTGCCCTAAATGTTCCTTTTATTGAAACAGCCCTTCTCAGCTTATCTCCAATATCCAAATCCAGCATACTCCTTTGTTATACAGGCTGAATTGCTGAATTCATCTTGGAAGCTGTATTTTTATGGTCTACCTTTGAAGGCAGTTTTCTCACCATGCATTCAACAACTCCTTTCCATCATGCTCAGTAAGATGTTCTTGAGAACATAACCCGATATTCTGCTGACATTTTTGAGTATTTAAAATGTCCATCTCCTTCTCTGTGATTTTAAAGGCTTTGCATTAGAACAGGTTTCAAAGTCAAGGTGATTTCCTTTTGCCACCATTTTCTCCATGCCACTAATAAATAAACTTACTAGATTGTTACATCTCGAAACGTGAATGTTGGAATAGAGCTTTCTTGAAATTTATGATTGATTTCTCTATGTCAAAAACCTAGTTACCATCTGATTTCTTTTCTTGTGGCTTCCCCTATATTCTTTTTTTTTTAATTGAAAGTTTTTTGAAATTTTACAGAAGAAAAAAAAATCCCCTCCCCAAACCTTCCCAACCCACCCCAACCCTCCCCCAACCTTCCCAGAGCTGAATACAGGCTTAATTAAAACTTAAAAGAAATTTTTTTAAACACATGTAAACCATAAACGATTAATTACAATAGTTAAACAAATTATAAAATACTTTAAGACCAATATATAAAAAACAAAAAAATTATATCTAAACATACACTACCTATCTAGAATTTTCATTCAATCTCCATAATATCATACTTATATTATATAAAATCTATCCCTCTTTCTTTGTCATCAAACTCAAAAGTACACATATAAACATTAATTATACCATTAAAACAAAATATTCTTTTAAATACTCCTTAAATAATTAAACTTAAACTTCTTATCTAGAATTTTCATTCAATCTCCATAATCTTCTCTCCTCTTTATAAATTATTCGGAAAAAAAAAACCTAAACATTTTCTAATGTCATACTTATATTATATAAAGTTTATCCATCATTCTTTATAAACACCCTCAAAAACACACATATAAACATATAACATTAAAGTTCCCTTATACATATTTAAAACAAAATATTCCTTTAGATGCTCCTTAGATATCTAAACATACACTACCTATCTAGAAGTTTCATTCAATCTCCATAATATCATACTTATATTATATAAAATCTAATCTATCCCTCTTTCTTTATCATCAAACACAAAAATAAACATATAAACGTTAGTTATACCATTAAAACAAAATACTCTTTTGAATACTCCTTAAATTACTAAAGTTAAATTTCTTATCTAAAATTTTCATTCACTCTCCATAATCTTCTCTCCTCTTTACCAATAACCAATTCCATCCACAGTGAACTGTAATCTATCAATAACCTAAAAACAACCTATACATTCTTAATCAATCTCTCTTATCCAAGAACCTCGAGAGAAGTGCTTGGAAATCTGGCCTTAAAGGTTGCTCCAAAAAGTTTGTAGATCTTGCTTCTCCCGCTGGCTCGGAAACAAATACTTGTGAGGCTTCCTTAACATCCTTCTTCTGTTGCTCCTTTTCTTTACGTTTATATGTTACACAGGTTATCCTCTGCTCCTTCATCTCAACTTGTTGAGACCCCTCAGTCTGAAATTTCCCAATTTTCATCAATATAGGCTCTTCAGACTGCGATTCTACCTTCTTCTCTTCCAAAACTTTAGACATAATAAGTGGCGATGAACATACCCCCAGGACCGAAGTGTAAAACTCTTTTGCTTTGAAAACAGTATTAAGTCTATAACGTATCCCCAGATAGTTCACCACCATTCCAATCAGAACGTCCCATCTGAACACCATTCGCCTCTTTTTAAGTTCATCTGCTAAAAAAGCAAACTCCTTTCTTCTTTTTAAAATTTTAGATGGGATCTCCTTTAAAATTATAACGTCTTGTGAAGCAATCTGAAACCTCTTATTGTAAAAAGCTTGTATAATTTCATTGCGCAGGGATCTTTTCCCAAAATAAATAACCACATCTCTTGGCAGGTTTCTTTGCTTTGCCACCACAGAATTAACTCTAAATGTTTTTTTCAATTTCACTAAATATTTCCTCTTTTTCTCTGTCCAGAATCACAGCAAAGTCATTTGCAACCATCTCTCTCAGATCTCCTTGCAGAGACTCTCTCAAGCCTCTAATTCTTAAAGCATATTCCATTTCTCTATATTGAAGCATAAGAATCTCATCTTGAGAATTTTCCATCTCTTTTTCCATACCTTCAAATTTTCCCTCCAAGAGCTCCACTTTGTCTTCAACCTCTTCTACACGAAAATTCAACTTTTCAAGAACAGAGGCAAATTCTTTTAAAGCCAACACTATATCTTGCCTCAGAATCCTATTATTTTCCAGTAAAATCTCTTTCACTTCACCCCTGATTTGAGATATAGCATTTCCTATTATGTCTTGCAAATCCTTTACCGTTAATAACTGTGCCAAAGAAGAGGGTGAAGCTATTGATTTAGGTTGTTGCACTGATGATATCACTGAAGAAGAAACCACCTTAGGAGCTGTAGAAATTACTGGACGCTTTGGAGCCATCTTAAAAAATCTTTACTCCTTCTTAAAAATTACCAAAAAAAGAGGGAAAGAACAGTTAAACAAAAAAAAGGAGATTGACTCCAAAAAATCAAAAACTCCTTCAAAAGGAGATCCTTATAATAAAAAAAGAAAAAAAAATAAAAAAGGAAAAGAAAAAATAATAATAATTTAATAATTTAATAACAATTAAATAAAAAAATCTGTTCCGTTGTTTTTTAAAAGTACAAAAAAATCCCTTAAAAGAAAAAAGATAGCAAAAGAGAGTTTAACAAAAAAGAATCTTCCCAAAACACAAATCCACCTTAAGAAAAATTTTTAAAAAAAGAACAATCTAGTCCATTACATTCCGTTTCACTCGCTTTTTTTTTAAAAAAAAACTTTCTGATCGCCATTTTACTTTCACTCTCACAAAAGAAAAAAAAAAGAGAAAAAAGAAGGGAAATAAAAATCAACCTTTCAAACTAAAGTCCAAATAAAATCCAATAAAAAAATCCTTTATCCAGCTCTGTCCGCTTTTAAAAATAACTCACCCAGTCTCTTTAAGCACGGAGGTGGGAGCGGCGTCTTGCTTTTTCCCCGAGAGACAAAGATAGCTGGGAGGTGGAGTCAGCCCGAACTCCAAGGGAGCACTCTTTTCACCCCCCAAAGAAAACTTCCTGGGGGTCTCAGAGGCTCTACCTCTATTCAGGTGATACTCCCCTCCCCCCTTTGCCCGGGAGGGAGGTTTTGAGCCGTGGAACAGCTGGTGCCTGCTGTTCTCTGCGGTTCTAATGCTTTCCCAGGAGGACGGCTACAAAGTAGCCGTCATCATCGACGCTAATCCACCGGAAGGCTTCCCCTATATTCTTGAGATAATTTATTCAACACATTATCTGAAACAAAACTTTCCCAATCATATCTTGTTTGACAGAGGCCCACAGTTCACAATGCTTTGTTGGGAAGGTGTGTTTTAATTACTGAACATAATCCCCAATCCTTTCTCTATCACCTGAAGTGAAATATTGAATATACAAATCAAACTGGCCATTAACCTTTCTACATTGGATTTACAAAAGATATTTTTTAATATTGTTTGAGTGGCATGATGATCTAATGGTGAAGTCTCTTTCCTCTCACTCGGAACATTGAGAATTCAATCCCAGGTAGCAGAAGATGTTTCTTTCCTAAGGTGCAAAGAAAAAAAAAATCTGCTGTAAACTCTCCCTAGGCATCGGGAAGAGCATCTGGCCAGTAAATGCTCAGCTCCATCCAGTTGACCTGACTCTACCCCAAGTTAAGGGATTACAGGGTCATAAAAAGAGAGTTTTTTATTTGTTAATATTATCAGTGATTTTGTGAGAAGAGGCAAAGAGAAAATGAAAATAAACCAAGTGTTTGGACAATATTTGAAAGGACTAACAATTGACATTGTTAAGAGCAAGGAGAGGGAATACAAAGTTAGTTTATTTAATCAAAATCAAAATAGATAATGTGATTTCTGAAAATTTTTAACGGATTAATTTCTGACCAGGACTAAATGATGATATTTTAAAATTTTGTTGAAAGGTAAGAATTATACAGGAAACCACTTATTTGCTGCATATTAAATTTGTTTAAGGTTAGAACAATTATGCTGTTATCTCTGGTAACTGTTATTGGATTTTATTTATTTATTTATTTTTTATTGATTTTTTTTTTAAATTTAACAAAAACAAAGCAACCCTTCCCCAAACCTCCCCAACCCTCCCATTCCCTCCCCCGACCTTCCCAGAGCTGAATATAGGCTTAGTTGAAATTTCTTCAAAAAATCTTTAAAAAGATATAAACCATGAATAAATCTAAATACATTAATTGAACAAATTATAAATTATAAAATAATTAACAATAATAAAAAACATAAATACCAAAAGAAAAATGCTTAAAAGGAAAAAGAATAAAGAGAAAGAAAAAAGAAAAAGATAAAAGAAAATAAAATAAAAATAAAAAATAAAAATAAAAAAAGAATAAAGTCTATAAAATATTTTAAATTTTAAATATAAGTTATTAAAAAACTAAATAATATTTTTTTATATCCAACTTATATTGTATAAAATCTATCCATTTTTTCCATACCGCAAAATACTTCTCTTGCGATTGATCCTTCAAAAAAGCCGAAATCTTTGCCATTTCCACCAAATAAGAAACTTTAAAAAACCACTCTTGCAAAGTAGGCAAAGATTCCTTCTTCCAACATTGCCCTACTAACAACCTTGCGGCTGTAATTAAATTTAACATCAATGTGGTCTCGTTAGTATCACAATCAGTAACAATACCTAACAAAAACAATTGTGGGGTAAATTTTACCCTCCTTCTAAAAATTCTTTGAATATTCCACCATATCTTAATCCAAAAGCTTTTATATTTTTACATGACCACCAGATATGATAGTAAGTAGCATCCAAACATCCACATCTCCAACATTTAGGCTGTAAGTCAGGATACATACGAGACATTTTTTGTGGATCAAGGTGCCATCTATAAAACATTTTGTAAAAATTCTCCTTAAGTTTTGGGCTTGTGTGAATTTGACATTCCTCACCCAAATAGTTTCCCAGGTATCTAGTAGAACTGGTTCACCAAAATTTTGTGCCCATTTAATCATACATTCTTTGACTAATTCTGCTTCTGAATCCAATTCTACTAACACCCCATAAATTCTCTTAATGTGAGTTTGTCTTTGAACTTTTATTTGTTTTAACAAGTTTTCATCTTCTCTAAGCAAACCCACATTACGATCTATCTTCCACCTATCCACTATTTGTCTATACTGGA